>NW_026855729.1:0-81812 GCF_026571515.1 Ruditapes philippinarum | reverse complement strand
TACTTTAATATACATGTAGTTTTTTTTTGTACACTGCAAAAACTGACATTTTCAATTAATGATACAATTTAGTTAAGCATGTTAAGAAAAGTTGTTATGGTGATTATCATTGAATTTGAATTCAAAACATAATAATTAATGTAATACACATGTAGTTTTTTTTTTGTACATTGCAAAAACTGACATTTTCAATATTTGATACAATTTACCTAAACATGTTAAGAATGGTTACTGTGGAGATTAAAATTGAATTTCAATGCGAGAAACTAACAACATATTCTTATCTAAAAAGTTAAGGCAAGTTTTACAAATATATGGAACAAATGTTAGTCATTAAATGAGAAATATACATGCAATTAAATATAGAAAAAGCGAATTTAAGAATGTTGTTTATCGTTGCTATGGCAACAGGGATTATGTATTTACATTTAACATTCGATAATTTCAGTACATGACTATTTATGTTGATATAGATTTTGTATGTTGACATTTTAATGCTAAATATACTGAAGTTTTCAGTATATGATACCATTTAGCTAATTGTTTTTAGAATGGTTGCTATGGAGATTATAATTGAATTGCATTGTAAGAAACTAACAAAATATTTGATTTTACAAACTTTAATGCAAGTTTTACAAATAAATGAAACAAATGTGAATCTTTCAATCAGAAATGTACCTAAATGGAGAAAAAAGATAATTTTGAGTATTCTGTTTTGCGTTGCCATGGAAACAAAAATATAGTTTTGAAAACAAAAATTTGTATGTTTTACTTTTAAGCCTTCCCCGGACAATCATATTACAAAGTTTGAAGAGTTTCTATGATAGGGCAATTTTCAGTACTTCGTGAACCTAGCCCTTTGTTCACATGTTTAATGTTATATTGAATAAATAAGTTTAAACAAAGTGTAACAATTAACAAATTTTTATAATTAAAGTTGGATGTCCGTCGGCGGCGGGGTTTATGTGTGAGAACATGTGGTGTATCCATGACGATCTTATTTGTGATGGTATTGATCACTGCGGTGATAATTCAGATGAGAACCCCGTGCTTATATGTACCAAAACAGAAACTTTTGGTAAGGACATTACTAAATTTACTGCTTTCAGATTTTATTTTAAATTCAAATGCTACTGTTTTACTTACATTATTTTGTCATTCTATGTAATATAGCGGTACGGATAAATATTTTTATTTCAAATCCTTAAAAAAATGTAACCAATGAACAACCAGCGTTTGTACTGTATGAATTCCAAATAATGTCAAATTCATTTAATTTTTTAAATTGATTCACGTTCTATATCTAAATTCACAGACAAATGGTTATGTTGTTCTTGTATTTTGATTCGACAAGAACAGCATATACATACTCGAGCAAATATGAATATAAATTTATATGATGCATTATATATATACATGTATCTTATCAAATTAATTCAATACAATGTATGAAGTTCACTTCTCTGTAAGTTTTGCTAGACAGTGGTAATTTATTTAACATTAGCTTAAGTTAAATGTCCTTTTGTTCTAATGTTCATTTTAATTGATGATATACATTTTGGTGTATACCTTCTCCACTTACACATGTTATGTATATGCTTTACACTGTCTTGTCATGTATCATGTATCTGTTTATCCTCATGGACCATTTGGTCCAATGGAATATTGAAATAAAACTATTAACTATCAACTATAAACTAGAAATGTGTCCATAAGACACGGGTGCCCCCACACTCCACCGATTTGTCAATCATATGTCTCTAGGTCAAATATTTATTTTTTGGCTACATGCGCCCAAGTTGAAAACTAAAATTCTTTTATTAAGGAAAGGGCAAATACTACAAATACTTAAATAAATCCACAAGAAAACCCCAAGGTGCATAAGTACACATGCTGACCAACATTCTTGTAAACTTTCAGGCCTACAGGTCTTAAACTTTTGAGTTACATGCAACACAAGTTAAATATTGTAATTTTTTACTAAGTCAAGGGCAATAACTCTAAAAATACTAAAAAATATCCACACGAAAATACCCAGGTGCACAACTACACATGCCGATCAACATTCCTTTAAGGTTTCATGACTCTAGGTCAAATATTATTTTAGTTACGTGCGACACAAGTTAAATAATGGTAATTTTTTACTAAGTCAAGGGCAATAAATCTAAAAATACTAAAAATATCCACACGAAAATACCAAGGTGCACAACTACACATGCTGAGCAACATTCATGTAAGGTTTCATGACTCTATGTCAAATACTTTTTAAGTTACGTGCGACACAAGTTGAAAATTGGAAATGTTTACTAAGTCAAGGGCAATAACTCTAAAAATACTAAAAATATCCACACGAATATACCCAGGTGCACAACTACACATGCTGATAAACATTCCTGTAAGGTTGTTGTGACTCTAGGTCAAATACTTTTTAAGTTACGTGCGACACAAAAAGGGAACGGACGGATGGACGGACGGACAAGGGTAAATGTAAATGCCCCCCCCCCCCCATAAAATCAGATTTTTTTCATACCGATCGGAAATAGTCTAAAACTTAATAAAGCATTTGTTAATGTTTTAATATTATAAAAATTAAGAGTTTAAACCATGTTCCATATATGTGATTAAATTGGAGATTATTTAGAGGAAATATTTTATTAATATTCTCAACTGATTAGAAACCAAAAAAAAGAGAGTTTGTCTAATGGCTAAGGTGTTGGCATTTTGTTTCACATAAAATTCATTTGTTTTTTTTTTAATTTCTTTACAATCAAGATTAAATAAACACTGTTTAATCTGTTCAGATTCTTAAGTTTTTTTAAGCATTCGTTTAAAATTCTTTTATTTATTATCTAGAATCTGATTGGACATGGAAATGGGATGACTCAAAACGGGATGCTGTTGTAACATTAGGTGAGATGAAAGATTTTATCTTCATTTTCCAATGTGTTTTATAACATTATAGAGATATTTAATGTGTTAAATAAAGTTATGTTGAATTGTTTATCTATATGGCTGATACGTATGTCACGTGTTAGAACTGTTCGCTAATTAGGGCGACCGGATAACTCTGTCGGTAGAGACCCGGAATGGTATTACGTCAGTGTCCTAGTCTAGTTGCATATTTCCTCACCTTCTTAGTCGTAAATCAGTTTACTAATTGTTTTTAGAAAAATTAAGACGTCGCATATAAATGAACAAAATCTGTTTTGATATTTCAAGAGACATTAAAATGTGCTGATTTATGTTCCTTAAATCAACTGTACACAATTCATTCATTTTATTCGAAATCTTTATTTCAGTACTATGAAGCTGCGAACTATTTGTGATTTTAAGTATTAATTAATTACCGTTTCTGTTCTTTTAAAACTATGGAAAGCCTATTATGTTATTTTAAAAAAAGTTGAAAGAGTGCATGAATGAAAAAGGACAAAATAATTGTATTTGTGTGTACATAATTACTAAAGAAATGTTGTTGTTGTTTTTTTTCCACACTATCTAAACATTTCAAGAAAAAGCAATTTTCTACACAGTTGTTCAGAGTCGCAAACGGTCACCCACCTTCGGCTTTTTACCTTCAATACTCACAACGAGGTGTCACGAATAATTTATTTTGCTTAGATATATTTGATTCCAGCTGATTTTATTCTAAATGACCTTACTATATTAATGTTCATCTTCAGTATTTTCACACTAAAATGCAGAGTTCAAAGGGCTTAAAATAATAATCATTCTCCTGTTTATTTTATAGCAGCGCCGACAACGACGACGACGGAAGATTCGTGTTTTGGGTTGTTCCGTTGCCATGACGATTCGGGTTGTATAGACCCAAAACTTCTCTGTGATAAGAAAGACCACTGCTTCGATAGGTCTGACGAGACAAGTTGTAGTAAGTATGAATTAGCTCCCTTTCACTGTCACATGATTATGTCTTGTTTGGCCGGTCCGCTTATCCGTTTTTTCAGTTTTTGTGTTTTGAAACGATACGAAAGTCCATCCAATTTTAAAATAGACTGCTCCAACGCAAAATTGGAGGTAAAGGTTGTATCAGGATTTTCAAGAAGCACAGGAATTTCTGAATTTGTGTTTTAGACAATTTAGATATTTGTGTAACCTTATGCAGTCTCGGCAGCACATGTTTTATCTTAATATCAAAGGTTAAAGCAGTATTCCTCAAGATTCATGCTAATTTTCAAGAAAAAATTTCAAATGCATTTACAAGTAAAATATTTTCAAGTGACCAAAGAAAGTAATTTACACATTGCAAAGTGCACTTAAAATCTTCGGACATTAGAAAACAGCGTCAGAATATGCAAATATAGTGCAGACTGCGTTAGTCAGGCAGTAGAAATATTGAGATAAATACTGCAAAAATTAGTCATTAATTGCATATAACATGTAAATTATAATTGATTTAGAGCATCTTAGAAGATTAACAACTAAAGAAAGTAGGGCTGAACGTACAGTAATGTGTCTTTAAGATAGCTAAATGTAAACAAGTTGCATTGTTACTTCCAAAAAAAATACTAATTCACCATAGTTTTACCAGTTTCAAACAATGCAAAAAGCAAAAGTTCATCTATGTGGCAAATGAGTATATTTCTTTTTAATATATAACAAAAAAAAATTAAAAGTGTAAAAGAAATAAAAATGAAAGCATTTTTTTAGGCATAATGGGCCTTTAATATATAGTATATTACATTTGTAGATGTCGCCGCGTGCACTTATCAAAACTTAATTTATTTATTTTCAGGTTGGTACGAGTTGCGTGGTGCAGCTACGAGAATAAATTCAAATACATTTCCAGTTTTAGTTAGTGTGCTTAGATTGACAGCATTTTGTTTCATGATTTCTCATTTTACGTTCGTGTAGCAATTGTTTATAGAAATTATTTATGAATAAATTATTTTGTTAATAAATAACTGTCGTGTATTTCTGATGGTATTTTGCCCATTATTTATGAGCATGCATGATAATGCTCTTGATTCACAACGAATCGAAAACAATTTTGAAATAAGTTTAGACTTAAGTTAACCCTGGCATAATTAGATACCACGTAATGACCAGCAATTAAGGTGGACTTTTACTCAATATATTTGAATTCACTTAGTCAACAACTCACAACATACAATTACTGTTTGTTTACATGTTTCTTAGCGTAGGTTAGATCGAAAACCGTATCCGTTCTGTGTATCCTTACTATTGTGTTCGAGGTCCTTCTCTGAAGTTTGACGGAAAGGGACGAGAAGTTGCGTTTGCTAAACAGTATCACCTATTCTCCGTTTTCAGAAATCGATCATTCAATTTAGATGCTGTTATATGAAAATAACACAGTCATCGCATTGATATACAATATTTTTATTTCGTATACTAGTCAATCGCGGCTTTTCGGCATTACCCGTCAAACTTCGGAAATGGATCTCTAACACAACAGTAAGAACAAACCAACCGACTATGACATTCAAAGATTGGAAAAATATAATAAAAAATATTTTGTGTACCTTATTATATCAAGGTTCTCAATGTCAGATATATACATATGCTATTATATTATCATAGAGTAATATCACATAGTATAAAATCTGTGACAATGCTAAAATATAGTTAAAAATTGTCTTTATAAATCAAACGGTGTTCTTTAGCGTTTCGATTTTCTGTTCTATAGATTAAGGTAATGTACGAGATAACAGGAATTCGACCTTGTGACTCTCACCAGGGCTTATCTCCGCACTATATAGGGTTAATAAAGAAAGCATTTTTTCTTTAATAAGATTTATTCATCGAGTATTTCGCGAATAAGTTAAGTGTTCAAATGAGTATGCTGAGATTCGATGCCATTGAAAATGTTCACGTCAGTTTCTATCCAACAATCTTTTTGACGTCATACACAACGCATGTCTTTTCATTGGGGTGAAACACTTGTGGTTCTTTCTCACTTTTGCATTGATCTTGAAGTATGACTCGTTCTTCTTCACATGTTACGTAATCCGGCGTCCATTCACGACCAACCCATGGATTCAGTCCGTCCGGAAGCCCGGTGCATGTTGGGAACCGGATGTTACAAGGAATACATTGAGCAGACGAACATTGAAATGCTTTGTAGTCGCCTGTAAAATTCAATTACACGTCAATAAATCATTTTTATTATTACCATCCTTTTTCATCTTGTTTTTCTTTAATATTAGTAAAAAGATTATTCTCGAATGCATCACAATCTTCCATAAAATAAAATTCAAATACTAGTATTATCATACATTTTCAAGAAAGCCTTAAAGACATTCTTACAGTTAAAAAAATTTGGGAACAAAGATGAATATGGTCGAGAAGTTGTGTTTGCTATACAGTATCACTTAAGGTATAAACTTAAGATCAACACAAACGTTAAAGGAATAATTTGCTTCATAAACAGATAAATTTTTATTTCTTCGGAAAGGGAAAACTTCAGTTATCTAATATTTAAAAAAATGTTTCAGAGCATGTACAAAGACTTTTTAAAAGTTCAATTTAAGTCATTTTCTGAGGCTTAATGGGCTTTTTATAAGTGACCAATATATTGAAATTTAGATCGTTGAAATTAAGTGGCAAAAAATAATAAAACAATAAGTATCATGAACGTGTGATCAAATATTGACTTACAAGGACTTTTTGGTACAATTTGTCCTGGATCGCACTTGACATCTTTGAAATGTTCACATTTTCCGGACTTAACATTAAATAGAAAAGGGTATTTGCATTCTTGGGACACCATTGTAGTGTTACCATCTGGTAAAGCCACACATTCCGAGTACATCGCACAATTAGCCTCATCTTGTAATTTATTCCCTTCTTTACATGACGATGCAATATTCAATGGCGTAATTTCAACGTCGTGTAAAATTATTCGTTCTAACTCCGTACCTGAAAACAAATATACAAATAAAGATGAATCGATTTATAAATAAATAAATTATATACTTATATAAGTACTGAATCTGTTAATGAGGAAAGGACAATGCCGCTGGTTTTTGACGAACGAACAAAGAAGCGTGATACATCAGTCGGTTTAATCCAATACCCAGTTATTTTTATCAAGTTTAAACACTCAATGTATCACATTGTGATAGTATATTAGTATCGAGAATTATTAAATATTTTTGCGCAAAAGTTACTCGATAAATAAGTACACAGTATCATTATAAAATTCATACCGATAAATCATATCAATCCCGTCAACAACATCAATTTTTATGACTGATATTTGTGAGCTGACGATGTATTTGTTTCTATGCCTTTGTTTATTTACTTGAAAAAAAGAAAACCACACTCTTCTTAACCTGTCTATAGACAGACAGACAGGCAAACAGAGAGACAGAAAGGTTTTACTCTCGGTCACTGTCATTTTTTCCCAAGGCATTATTTGTTTCCATTTAATAAAAAGTATTGAGCACGATTAACATTAACATTGTTATAAAATTAAATAAAGTAAGTTAGCCAATAGTAAAGTAGAGCTCGTAAAATAACATTCTTATTTTCTAAAAGCTTAAAGATATACTATGATCATCTTTGAGCAAAATATTTTTATCACAGAATTTATTGAAACCCACGAAATCCTTACTGAATGATTTTAATTTAAAGAAAGTGTTCAAATTTTGTATTGAAAGCTGCATTTCCTATATATTAAAGGTCAAGTGAAATCGGTCTTACTTAAAAAAACTGCCATTTTTTAATGACACTTTATATTCATATTGTGACCACTATAATAGTGTATAGAGTTTAAAAAACATAACAGTTCTACTTTGAATGAAGCCGAATCATGTTTAATTTATATTTGCAAAGAGGTTGTGTAGTAGTTATAAATATTTTCAAACATCAAATTTGAGCATTGTATATCTCACAATCTGTGAGAGGAAGAATTCAGACTAAATAAGTAGCATACTTACAATCATCAAATTGTGAGCCAGCAGGAATGCAAGAAACGTCATCTGAACTAACAACATATCCCTCAGGGCATGTGTACGAAACTACCTTTCCAAGAAGACACATATATGCCGTAGAGCAATCGTCCGGGTGACGGGACCACTTTATACTACTGCCCGCCGTGATTTCACAAAGTTCGGATTGAACTGCTGAGACTAAAATTAAAGCAACTAGCGCAAAGACAAGGAAACTTTCCATTCTTTTTTCTTATTTTTTGAAATTAAGTATTTAAATGACTTATTGCAAATGAACTTCACCACTCGAATGATGTGCCACCAGCTGCCCGCGTTCCATTTATACTGATTGGGATTAAACTAGAACTCGCCCACCTACTTGAAAATGTCATACCTATTTTTGAAAATTGAACAGGAGTGCTTGCCTCACTAATTGATAAATAAAGTAAATAAATCCTTGATAAAATCTAAAGATTACATAAGTTTATGTCTTGCTTGTATCATTTAAAACCCCATCCTATCGTTTGAAGTTAGCGTGGTCATTGTTTGAGTATTTTTGATAAGGGGAGTGTGAAATATTTGATACTTCATGACCATGTCCCATGCAACTAAATAATCTTTATTTGATTTAACGAGGCTGTATGGAGGCTTAATTAGCGTTAACGTTACAACCAGGTTATGTTAGGGATGTGGAATAATTAAAAGTTAACCTAATGGCGTAAATACACTGTTATGTACCATTCAAGTGTTTTAGTATTCTGCGTAAATAAAAGGTTAATTTGTAGGACGTTTCTTTGTTATCTTAACCTCAATTAAAATATAAAACTGTGCTTCTTAAGCTTGGTTTTTACCATGCTTCATTTATTTTCATATATTATATATGATGTTTGTAGAAAGCTATAATTTATAACTGGATATGATTTATAATTAGAATTACATTTTATGTTGATATTACGATGCATAACTAGTCTTAACTAAACTCTTATAATTCAATATTTGAATAGTCATGTACTGTTTGTGTACTGTTTGTGGTATATAACGGGAGCTTCCGAATTTAAAATTGTGTATGTACATGAACGAGAGACTTAAATAAATATATCGATACATTACATATTTACTAGTATAACTGAATAGTAAAATATTTATTTCTAAATGACAAACACAAAGTATATAATTATATAAGACTTTATTCCAGAATACATCCGGTCTGTAGCGACATTCGTACACAGTACGTTTAACAAATCAGCATATAATATAGTCAAATGGCCAATGTCAAAACTTTATTAAACATATATCTTTAAATCGTTAACTAAAAAATCTATCACTTAGTGTCAAATAAATCAACATATTTCGAATCATTATGATATTTCTAATAAACAAATACTTAGGAAAGATACCATCCTATCAATAAGGGTTTAAAACACAAAATAAAACAAAATTATATGCACTTGTATATAGTATTCACAAATATTTAGCAGCGTTCGGGACAAACAATTTGTTTTATTAGTTAAAAAGAGTTGTATCTCGTACATCGAATGCTTTCTTTAAAAAAATCATTGATTAGATTCTAATTCTTTTTCATTTTCTTATTTCATTAATGCAATACATTTAGGTATATTTGCCCTTTTCAAAAAGTGATTTGATATATCTTTTCGTAGTTCAGCATGAAGCGAAAATTCTTAAATGAAGTGAAATTCATCTTCTAAGATAAAATAAATAAAATAGTTTCTATATTTCCTATCACCAAAATATAAGTCCAAATTATATGATTTTGAGGCTTTTGTTCCTATATCGAGTTCCCTAAAATTTGATATATATCTAAATACAATATTGATATCGCCAAACGCGCTATTCCAAATATGACGGTTTCATATGTAGTCTCTCGGGTACTAATTAGGAAGTAGATATAGATCACTTTTTTATTGCATTGTTGAAGAATTATGCAAGGTTCAAGTTCACACACGCTGATATATAATCACGCACGAAGGCCGATAATGTGGTTTGGTCTATAAAGAATATAATGTTAATAATTTAGTGTTTTCATAATGGCCTTGTTTTTCATAAAAATTGTCTGTTATACCATAAATAATTATATAGGTAGTGTATGAATAAACCACAAAAGAATTATATAATGGTATTGTAAATACGTGTGAGATACATGATCCAATATTGCATATCTTTTACATCAATATTTATCAATAAATAATTATTTTTTTGCTAGAACAAAATATTATTTTTCGTTACATAAATGATCATGCTTAAACATATCACTAACGTTTAATTATCAAGAGAATTATTTTTAGAATATTTTTGGAATAAAACAAATCTTTTGTTTTTATCAATATTTGAAATATATATGAATAGTGTGCCAATTAAAGACCAATCCACTTTCATTACAAAACATGTAAAGATAAACGTTGCATTATTATACTATTATGCAAGAAAATTCAGTTATTATTCCGTATTTCTGTTTAAAGATACTTATAAAATCGAATTAATAAAAATACGTTAAACATCATTTAGTGAAGAAGTAATTTTCCAAGGGTCAAGTGGTATACTCAAGTCATATTCGAGCTTTATGATGTGCATGTATCGTGTAATGCACGTCTTGAATGCCCAATATGTTTGATACGGGAATGCATAGATCCCTGACCCGTCTTATTCTTATTATCAGATAAGTGGTTACAATAAAAAAAGCACCACTACATATTTGTTAACAAAAGAGCACGTCAATATTTGTGGTTAAATCTATTGTAATTCAAATAAAAGATCTATCAATGGTGTGAACCGTGTTAGAATTGTTATTATACACATATCAGTGTTTCATAATTGTGGAAAGATCTAAAAGTTATGTCTCACATTTATGGAGACATTTATACAATAATTTATATAATGGATATTTATGTGTATTGTGTTAAGTTGTCTTTCATATGTAGCACAATAGTCTTATCACACAGAAAAAAGTACATTGGTCATGTAGTTTATCTTAATATTATGTTCACTCCAGTCAGTCACCTTTATGTTTCGTTTCCTTAAAAGGTTGACTTTAAAACTGGAAAGAGGTAACCTGAAATTTAGTTCGAAATATGTCACAATTGGTAAGTGTGAATAAGGTTGAAAAAACCTTCTCCAAAGTAAATTATATTTGCATGATATATTGTTATAATGAAATTATTGTTAAATGTATAAACTGTTCGTAATAAAGTTTTGTATGTGTATGCCTCATGGGCTTTTAAGCCTAATGGTTCTGATTGAAATAAACTTTGAATCATTTTGTATTATATTTGAAAATATCTTTTAACGTGGTTTACATACTTTATATAATCATTGTTGAAGGGCTGCAATGTTACATTCCTTTTTAATAAGAAAAAAACCTTTCCACAGAGTCAAATATGCGTATCGTCATTATTTTTCCAAACATCGATATTAAATAAATGATTTTTAGCCACTAAGGGAATACATGAATGTCTGGCAAAACTAAACGTGGTGAACAAAGGGGATAATGAATGAGTTCCAAGATTGCTTCTTTTAATGACCTGAGGTCAGCAACCAAGTTATTAATCTCTAGATACAAAACAATGAGCGTCAAAAATATCGCATTCAAATTCTTTAAACGACGTGACCATTTCATCATTTAAAACCGTTCTTTGTCAATTTCAATGTTTTTTAATTAACTGTCTTGATGCGGGGCCTAAATGAGCAGTGCTAAGAAAAAACTTCAATCAAGATATGACTCAAAACATTGCTTTTCATTTTGCCTCTCTAGAAGTTTCTAAAATTGGAATGGTAATTTATTTGGATGAAACAAAAGAAGCATTCAATAAATAATACAAGCTGCATCAAATCTGGTGTTATTGATAACTTAGGTAAAATAAATACAACAGCAGCAAGAACAACAACACTAATGAAACTGTCAACGCCATAACTCATTATCAACTATGTGTGAAACGGTTCACAATCAAACCTCGAGAAGTCGACAAATACTACGTCGCATTTTAAATATTGACTTTTATTACATCTGTCCTTCCATATTCACTTGCATTCCAGTTCTCATTCGCCGGGCCCACCTTGTGACTTGGTTCACCTACTGTTCCTTCCACCTGAGGCTCACGGATTGAAGTGCATGTTAAGATGTCAAGAATAGTCTGTCTACATGTTTTGCTGTACACCAGGTATATCAGTGGATTTGAGATTGTACTCAGTACAGTCATTGTCCGGTTTACCACATGAGGCCACTCCAAAAAGTGAGCAGTATCGTCTGTACCGGTAATCTCCTGAAAGAATAACAAATATCCATGATTATCAAACTGTCTCAAATATTAAATGACCCCACAGAGTTTTTTTTTTGACGTTATTGGAGTGGAAGTAATTTTACTGTTCCAATTGATGTAGATCTACCTTGG
Organism: Ruditapes philippinarum; assembly: GCF_026571515.1. Lineage (NCBI taxonomy): Eukaryota > Metazoa > Mollusca > Bivalvia > Venerida > Veneridae > Ruditapes > Ruditapes philippinarum. The sequence continues at coordinate 69,502 of NW_026855729.1, read as the reverse complement.
TTGTGCAAAATCTCAGTTCATTTATTCACTTCGTTTTTCCAGTAAAATGATTTATTCTTATTGTGAAAAATGACGCAAAATTGAAAAGGCTATGAATAGCACAAATAACGATTTTCAACTTATTTCCGAATATATTTCTAAGTTATATCTTTATGTCACTTTGTTGTATGTGCCCCAGCTGATCTAGGTACGAATTTCAAATTTTATCTTTTTATGAGTTAGGACCTCAGTGAAGTTCCTTTAACGAACAAATATATTATAATACTACTTGTAATTCAATAAGTCTTAAATGCTGATTACTACAACAATGCTCCCCCATACTTCAACGCAAATTCAAAATAATCATTGGGCTGATTATGTATGCTAGTTTACCCCAATTTGGAGTTTGGATGTAAAGGAACAAGAATTTGTAACAGAGTTACCAATGTCTCTCGCCTAAGGGCAGTTTTACATGAAACACAAAAGTTTGCTAATTCAAAAGATTGAAGTATGGATCTTGACTTTCAGTGCAAAATTTTGATCAATGCTAGATCTGCACATGCAAATAACAATAAATTCATTAAAGAAATATAATGAAATAACTCAACTGTTTGTGTCAACAGAAATGCATTTGTATGCGTATCTTGCAACACAAGGTGCAAGAAAGAACAAGAAAAAACATTCTTCATTTTTTTTTTAAATTTTAAATAAAATTTTCAAAAACGATAAAGAATAACATAATTTAGCTATACACGCATGTTAAGATAACGTTTAAAGAATTAAAGTTTAAAGAATTACCGTTAATGCGAACATGATGAAGTATGGTGTCCAAAGGGCGATAAATGTTGTTGAAATCAGTATCAGCATATTCAGCTTGCGAATTTTCTCCGCGGACACCATCCTATTTGTCGTGGTAATGCTTTCAGTAGAACATGAGGCATTAGTCGGAATACTCTGAGTACATCGAAGTCGTCTGCTATGTTTCCGCACGTGAATCATGACTTTTGTGTAGCAGATGGCTAAAACGAGGACCGGAACGAGAAATGCCAAGGTCACGACACAAGATGCGTAGATTGTCTCAAAATTTTCTGCAATGCCTTCAGATCCACATGCCGTATACGTGTGATTCTGATTTTTCTCATCTGCGTCTTCATAAACATTATATTCGTAAAAGTGGGGTGACGAGATTAAGAACGCGGTTATCCAAATGAGCGCAACAACAAAAAGGGCTTGGCGTCGAGTGATAGGTTGTTTCTTGGTAACATACATTCTATATCTGTCAAGAGAGATGGCAACCATGGTTAAAGTCCCTCCAAGTATGCTTAGCAACGGGATGAACATGGTCAGTTTACAAACAAATCCGCCTGAAAAGAGGAATTATTTCCAGAGATGAATTTCAAAGGTTTATTTTTCCATAAAATATTCAAAATGGTAAACTGATTTGATTTATAAAATGATAAACTGAAATCAGCAGCCGTATCAGTGATCTAATGGAAAAAGAATCCCTATAATATATATAAGAGCTTTGAATGGAAAATTATATCTAAAAGGTAAAAGGATAACGGAAACGTCTATAGATAGCGTATTTGTTACTATAAATATCATGGAACACATAAGTTTGTAAGAAATTGTTTTTTTTTTTTATATAAATTTATAAAATTTAGTATTAACCTATAAGCAGCATGGTAAATAAGCTAATGGTAACACTGTATAAAAATAAGCAAAATGAATGCTTAAAGGCACATTATCCTTCAGAAACTTCTTTATAAATGTTAAACAGTTATATAACGTTTAAAAAATTGTTATAGAGCATGCCAGATGCTTGTTAGCTGAATAAAATAGCGCTAAATGTAACATAATATGTTATAAATTCAGCAAAATGTAAACAAACAGTAAATCAAATCAGAATACTAAGTCACCATTTAAATGCCTATTGCCAAAAAAGCGACAGAAGAAGAAGACAGTTCATGTAACTGGCCACGAGTTACTTTTTCTGGAAACTATAGAAGAATACCAAAAAAGGAAAGAAAGCATTACTGGGGCATAATAGGCCTTTAAATGCACAGCATTAAATTTTTTCAAAAACAAATTTTACCTCCGTAGAAATTTTTGTGATACACGGTCACGTTTTTGAAGTAAATTGGCGTGACAATGCCCGCATGTAGGATGTCACTTACAGCCAAGTTTGAGACAAATATGTCGATGGACGAACGGCCTCGACCAAACTTAACAACTGCAAGGATCACCAACAAGTTGAGCAACACAGCTGAAAAGATAAAAGTAATGTTAAATTGCTATTTCAAGTAATTTATATATATAATACAAGTTACTAAATAATTTGATTTCAAGCGTACTCATGTAAAGGTCCATTATGCCCCAGAAATGCTTTTATTTTTATTTTTCAAAAACTAATATTTTTGGAAATTTGTTACAGTTTCCAAAAAATATTTATGTGCCACATAGATGAACTAACTTTTGCTCTGTTTGCAATTGATATAATTATAGTGAATTAGTCAAGATACTACTTTGTTTAGTGTACAAAGAAAGTAATATATACAATACAAACGCCACTTTCATTCTATTTTAATTACCAAAAAAGAAGGTCAAAATAGTAGATTTTACTTCAATAATCATACAGTAGAAATATGGTGATTTTTAATACTATAAAATCAATCATAAATCGCACATAACAGGTAAATTATTTCTTGCATCTTGAATCTTTTTACTTTTCAATCTTAGTTAATTTTTCTCAAGGTTGATGTTATTTGACGCAAATGGAGGTATGCATCTATAAAGACACATTAAGCCTCAAAAACAAATAAATTTTTACCTCTTATCAATTTTATAATGTTTAAATAATGGTTTTAGAGACACGTTAGATACACTATAGCGATAAATGTGAAATAATTTGTCATAAAAGAAGCAAAACGTAAACAAAGTAATATTTTGACGTCCATTCAAAATACTTATAATAAATTTTAAATGCATTCATTGCGAAAAAAAAGCAACAGACGAAAAAGATGGTTACGTAATTGCCCAATAAGTAACTTTTTGGATATTATAAAAGTGCATGAAAATTAAAAAAAAAATTTAAAAAATAAAATCATATCTGATGCATTATGGAACTTTAATATATGGAATTAAAATGCAGCTAAATAAGTTGTAATCTATTACCTATGACGCACAATGTTAACATTATTCCAACAAAAGCAGGCTGTCTCCCAATATCTGGCTGAATATCTGCCGACATATTTTTTGGTTTTCCAAAGATCCACACACTAGCAATCCACTAGTGTTTATGAAAGAAATGCTTTCAGTTGCTAAGTCATATATTGTAGATAATATCGGTTTTGTCGCCATACACTATATATTTTTCAGGATACTGTAGCAATAACGTGTTACTTACATTGACAATGAAGTATCAATTAGTAACTTGATAATTATAGAAGATATAAAATTTTGGTTTGCTTTTGTGCCTAGATGGATTTTATTTCATCGAGAGAGCCATGATTCTCGCAAATGGCATAGCTTAATTATACTTAATTACGAATTACGAGTCAAATCACATAAATTTTCTTCAATATACCATTCAATTTGGTTATTTCACATAAGGTGATAAACAAATATTAGTTTTATAATAAGCTGATGACACAGTGTTATTTTCTGATTCTAAAGAAGGCTTTTGAACAAACTGAATTGTTTTTGCTGAATTCCTTATTTGATCATATTTCCTTGAATGTATCCTAAAAGATGAGACTATTCGATAATTTCATTTTTACCATTTTTTTCTTATCAGAGGTATGGGGCTTTCATATCTTAACTAACTCTGTTTCTATAGTTCTCTTAAAATGGTTTAACTAGTTTTAGACTTTCGTCTGGAAACAAACTTCGACAGCACTTTGTGAATTTGGCAGATTTTTCTATTTATCGCAAAATTCAAATAATTGAATTTTGGTATAGAATTATAAAAAATGTCCCTATTTTTAATCTGAATCGCTGTTTAGATGAACATTGGAGGAAAAATAATTTGTTTCATGAAACGGTCCATTTCAACGCTGAATTCGCTAACTCGGAAACGCCGCCACAACTACATTTCAAACACAATTATAACAACTTTACGTTTTCTGGAAACTATAATCAAATCTACATGACATAGCATTCTCCGAATTTTGATATTTGGTATGGAGTTTATAAAATATATAAAAAATTAAAACACTTGACACTTGATTTTAGCGACATGCACTAGCACGGTAGTAGCGATAGAGCGATTTACCGTATACCTTCGAATGAGGTAGCTCTGTCTGTCAGTACCAGGCGTGTACTTGTATAAATATACATCAAATGGAACATTTTTCTCGAAAAGTTATTACCAGTCCCATCATGTAAAAAAATCAAAGCACAGAAGGCGCTGAATTTGTTTGGGTCTCAGAATGTAAGAAAGGTGCAGGTTGTGAGATTATATGTTTAGTGCCACCAATGCTTTCCAGCGTTTTAATTGTAGTAAATGGGCTATAAGACTAATTGCAACACTGATATTCAATCCAATGTTTATTTGACTTTAACAATTTAAAAAAATGAGTTACCTTTACTGGGATTTGAACTCCAGACCTCTCGCTTCCTAAGCGAGCCCGAAAACCCTTCAGCCACGGTGAATTTATATGTGAACGGTCTGAAGAAAACCATATTATTCTAAATTAGGGCTTGTAACGACTTTAACTGTTGTTTAACACAGATGTAAATAATCCTGGAGCTTACTATAAGCATGCATATTTATAAATAATCAAAGGGCTGCAAGTTCTGTGGTATTTTCTGATCTTTGCAATCTAAATTGTACTGTATATCTGTATGCATTTTCCTGTATAAGTTTATTTTTATGTATTATATTTCCTTTTGTAAGGCACCAGAGTTTGATACATACGGAATTCTGCATAACTAGAGTTGCATCAAAAATCATTTATGTTCTTTTTTTACGACAGCCACACTTTATCCTTGTATATCATGGCTACTTCCTTAACAAAAACACTTAAAAAAAAAATTTTACAAAAAAAAAAGTTTCCTCGACTGGGATTCGAAATCGAGACCTCTCACTCACAAGGCGAGCACGTTACCACTGTACCACGGAGTAATTATACATTACTTGTCTGAATAATATCAAGTCATTCTATATTTAGATCTTCCATTGCAGTTCGGGTTTGTAATCCTTATTAATTTCGAGGTATTTTGTTCAGGGTAAACCTGTTGTTTAAAATTGAAGTAAATATTTTAGCGAAAATCCTCTCGCCCAAACAGTCCGACATGTAGAATCTATATATTCCACTACTCGGTTTGTGTAGTATTCGGTAATCGACATGGCTAAAAATAGTATTTTCATTGATAAAATCATATTCATCCGCGTAATTTGTGATTGTGCATTTATTGACAATTCTATAAGCCAACGCTATTGTTTAACTTTAAATGCATTGTAATTTTGTTGGATACTTGTAACAAAATAAAATATTTCTTTCTTTTAAATCGCTAGTTTTAAGCTGTTTTGAGAACTACTTGTTGTTAGGTTTGTCGTAAACTTCTGTGTCAGAGATTGAATGTCCGCTTTGTATTTAGTTATTTTCGATCAGAAAATACAATAAAACAATATTAGAAATCTTCGACCATTCGGGAATTACTTTGCTTGAAAATTGATTGCGCCTGTCTTTGACCATCTTTACGCAGTGATCTCCCCTGAATTTTTCGGCTTTAGTGTACATACAAAAGGGAAGTAACCGCTTCAAAAAAGTGGACTACTTTCGGCATTTGCAATTAAAAACATTAGACTCTGAAATTTCGCTACCATTATTTGTTTGGTCTGACGACCCAAACAAATAAAAAACCTATTGATTTTTAAGTGACTGTGTCAAAGGTCAAGGTCACAGGGGCTTTTACTACAATAAACTTGTCTGCTCAAATGCTTAAGAATGCCTGTCAATAGTGTATTGATTTTGATATTTTCACATTTGAAGCATATAATTATGTTCTCATATATTCATCATAAAACATCCACAGACAAGGCCCCACGAATGGGAGGGGGTATTCAAGTCATGCAGTGGCAGTTTCAGTTTTGAGGTCAGTAGGTTAAAGGTAAAGGTCTCTTTGACTTCTCCACTTAAACATGTAGAATACATAAGTTAGCAATACACTTGCTTACTACTCTAAGATTTGGTTGGGAGGTTGTCCTTGAGCTCTTAATGAGCACTGTTGATTCTGACAAAGTGATATGCGGGGGTATTTACGCCATGACAGTGGCAGTTCTAGTTTTGTTTTGTGTTGTATACACTTATTGATATGATGATATCTTTCCTAAGTATTTGCTTACTAGATATATCATTACGATTTGAGATATGTTGATTTATTTGTCACTAAGTGATAGTAGTTTTAGTTATAGTTTTAATGGTATATGTTTAATAAAGTTTTGACATTGGCCATCTTATATGCTGATTTGTTAAACGTACTGTGTACGCATGTGGATACCGCCCGGATGTATTCTAAAATAAATTCTTATATAATTATATACTTTGTGTTTGTCATTTAGAAATAAATATTTTACTATTCAGTAATACTAGTAAATATGTAAGGTATCGATATTTCTATTTAAGTCTCTCATTCATGTACATACACAATTTTAAAATTCGGAAGCTCCTGTTATACCACAAACAGTACACAAACAGTACATGACTATTCAAATATTGAATTATAAGAGACTAATCATACATCGTGAAATCAACATAAAATGTAATACTAATTATAAATCATATCAAGTTATAAATTATAGCTTTCTACAAACATCATATATAATAAATGAAACTAAATGAAGCCATCTGCATGGTTAAAACCAAGCTTAAGAAGCACATTTTTATATTTTAATTGAGGTAAAGATAAAAAAGAATCGTCCTACAAATTGAACTTTTATTTACGCAGAATACTAAAACACTTGAATGGTACATAACAGTGTATTTGCGTCATTGATTTAACTTTTAATTATTCCACATCCCTAACATAACCTGGTTGTAACGTTAACGCTAATTAAGCCACCATACAGCCTCGTTAAAACAAATAAAGATTATTTAGTTGCATGAGACATGGTCATGAAGTATCAAATATTTCACACTACCCTTATCAAAAATACTCATACAATGACCACGCTAACTTGAAACGATAGGATGGGGTTTGAAATGATACAAACATGACATAAACTTATGTAATCTTTAGATTTTGTCAAGGATTTATTTACTTTATTCATCAGCACTCCTGCTCAATTTTCAAAAATAGCTATGACATTTTCAAGTAGGTGGGCGAGTTCTAGTTTAATCCCAATCAGTATAAATAGAACGCGGGCAGCTGGTGGTTCATCATTCGACGGGGTGTTGTTTTTTTCCCAAAACCATTTTAAGTTTCCTTATAAATTCATTTAATAGTTTAAATTTCAAAAATTTAAAAAAAAATAATGGCCCACTTTTCTTTTTTTTTGCGCTATTTGTTTTTAAATTTTCAGTCTCAGCGTTCAATCCGAACTTTTGTAAAAAATAAAAGGGGGGCGTAGTATTGGGGTTTTCCCGTCTTTCCGGACAAATTGCTCTAGGGGCATACTTGTGTCTTCCCGGGAAAAGTTTTTTCGAAACATGTCCTGATGGATACGGGGTTTTAAAGTTAAAGTTTGACGTTTCTTGCTTTTCCTCCCTGGTTTAAAAATTTTGATGATTGAAAAGTTTTTTTTACAAAATTTAGTCTTTTATTTTTCCCTTCACAGTTTGTGGATATCCCAATGCTAAAATTGGATTTTTAAAAAAAATTTTTTATAACTCTACACACCCCTTTTTAAATAAAAAAAAAAACATGTTTTCCGGCTTCTTTCCAAAGTAATTAATGTTATGTTTTCAACTCTATACACTATTAGCAGTTTTTCAATTAAAATTTGAACCCCTTTCTTAAAATTTAAAAAATTTTCAGAAAGGATTTCGTGGGGTTTCAATAAATTCTGTAAAAAAATTTTTTTGGTTTCCAAAGATCTTTCATAGAAATTTTCTTTTAAGTTTTAGAAAAAAAAGAAATTGTTATTTTACGACCCTCTCCCTTTCCCTATTGGCAAAACTTCCCCTTTAAATTTAAATTTTTTATAACACTGCCCATGTTAATCGTGCCCCTTTAAATTTCTTTTTTAATTGGGGAAACCCAAATTTATTTCCAAGGAAAAAAAAATTTACAGTGAACGAGAGTAAAACGTTTCTGTCTGTCTGTCTGTCTGTTTGTCTGTCTGTCTGATGTCTAAAGACGTGTTAAGAATAGTGCGGTTTTCTTTTCTTTTTTTCTTTTTTTGTAAAGTTAATAAAGAAACACATCGAAACCAATTCATCAGCACACAAATATTTATTTTGGGGAAATTGGTTTTGTTTTTAAAAAAGATGTTGTTGTTTAGGGTTGATTTGAAATTTTCGGGACTAATTTTATTATGATACAGTGTTTTTTATTTTATTCCCAGTTTAAAAAAAAGTTAATAAAATTTCCCGAATCTAATTTTTCCCACAACCCAAAGTGATACATTTTAGTGTTTAAAACTTTGATAAAAAAAAACTGGGGGATTGGGTTAAAACCGACTGATGTTTTTACGCTTTCTTTAACCAGCGGGGGATTTTGGGCCTTTCCTCCATTAACAGATTCAGTACTTACATAAGTATATATATTTATTTATTTATAAATCGATTCATCTATATTTGTATATTTGCTTTCAGGTACGGAATTGGAACGGATAATTTTACACGATGTTGAAATTACGCCATTGAATATTGCATCATCATGCAAAGAAGGGAGCAAATTACAAGATGAAACTAATTGTGCGATGTACTCGGAATGTGTGATTTTACCAGATGGTAAACACTACAATGGTGTCCCAAGAATGCACATACCCTTTTCTATTTAATGTTAAGTCCGGAAAATGTGAACATTTTCAAAGATGTCAAGTGCGATCCAGGACAAATTGTACCAAAAAGTCCTTGTAAGTCAATATTTGATAACACGTTCATGATAATTATTGTTTTATTAATTTTTGCCACTTAATTTTAACGATCTAAATTTGAATATATTGGTCATTTTTATAAAGCCCATTAAACCTCAGAAATGACTTAAATTGAACTTTTCAAAAACTTTGTACGTGCTCTGAAACATTTTTTAGATATAAGATAACTGAAAGTTTCCCTTTCCAAAGAAAAAAAATGTTTTTGAAGCAAAATGTGCCTTTAACGTTTGCGTTGATCTTACGCTTATCTCATAACTGTAAAAGTTTTCTTGAATATGTATGATAATACAAGAATTCGCATTTTATTTTATGGTTCAAAAACAATGGGGTATATACCTAATATTTAAAAAAAAATGTGATTACTGACGCAATAATGAATTTTACAGGCGATTACAAAGCTCTTCAATGTTCGTCTGCTCAATGCATTCCATGTAACATCCGGTTCCCAACATGCACCGGGCTTCCGGACGGACTGAATCCATGGGTTGGTCGTGAATGGACGCCGGATTACGTAACATGCGAAGAAGAACGAGTCATACTTCAAGGTCAATGCAAAAGTGAGAAAGAACCGCAAGTTTTTCACCCCAATGAAAAGACATGCGTTGTGTATGACGTCAAAAAGATTATTGGATAACTAACGTGAACACTTTCAATGGCATCGAATCGAATCTCAGCATACTCATTTGAACATTTTAACTTATTCGCGAAATACTCGATGAATAAATCTTATTAAAGAATCAAATGTTTTATTTATTAATCTTATTAAGTGCGGAGATAACAGTTTGCTAGCCCTGACCGAGAATCACAAGGTCGAATTCCCGTTATCTCGTACATTACCTTAATCGTACTTCTTCTTTTATAGAACAGAAATCAAAACGCTAAAGAACGCCCGTTTGATAAAGAAAACATTGAACATGTTCGATTAATTATATTTTCGCATTGTCACAAAATTTTTACTATGTGATAATACTCTATGATAAGATAATAGTAAGTATATGTATATATCTAACATTGAGAACCGTACTTAAATATTGTATCAATTTCTTGATTCGTCGAGTGTTATAGTCGGTTGTTGTGTTTTTACTGTTGTGTTAGTGTTCATTTTCCGAAGTTTGACGGGTAAGGCCGAAAAGCCGTGATTTACTAGTATACAAACGTTATATAATATGTATTAAAGGCCTATCATGTCGCAAAAATGCTTTCATTTTTATTTCTTAAAAACTTTTAATTTTTGGTAATTTGTAACAGTTTCCAAAGCAAATACTCATTTGCCACATAGATGGATTTTGCTTATTTTGCTCTCTAACTATGTACATGTATTATTATATGGAAGTCAAAATACTTATTTGTTTATATAAGGCTACCGAAACGACAAATTACTGTACGTACAGCCTATTTTTCTCAGTTGTTAAACTTACTTCTAAGATGCTCTAAATTCATTATCAAAAGAATGGAAACAAATATTTCTAGGACATAGTGTGCCTTTAAACTGAGTTCTTATATACAAAAAGAATTGGTCTACGATCCCAACACATTTAAAGTGACTACAATTGGGTTTCAACTGTATTAATGTTCTAATATTGTTACAAAAACATTTTAAAATAAACTTTAATTCAAGTAAAAAGAATACAATCTTTCTATTAGACAGATTCTTTAATATTCACTTTTGTTCTGCAGAAGCTAGATTAAAAAGACGTGTTGCTGGTGTAATTATGTTTCATAGAGGAAAATAATCTTTGTCTAATGTTAAATTCTTAAAGCCGCACGCAAACCAGGTTAACTAAACTATTTTTTGAGAAAAATGTACAATGATTTAAAAGAAAAGTAAAAATATTAACAACTTAATAAATAATTTACATGTTACAATATTTGAGCCGCGTCATGACAAAACCAACATAATGGGTTTGCGACCAGCATGTACCCAGACCAGCCTGCGCATCCGCGCAGTCTGATCAGGATCCATGCTGTTCGCTTATCAACCCTATTACAAGTAGAGAAACTGATAGCGAATAGCATGGATCCTGATCAGACTGCGCGGATGCGCAGGCTGGTCTGGATTCATGCTGGTCGCAAACACACTATGTTGGTTTTGTCGTAACGCGCTTATTTCTACTGCCTGACTGACGCAGTAAGGGCTATATCTGCATTATTCTGACGCTGTTCGGTAATGTCCGTAGATTTTTAGCGCAGTTTGCAATATGTAAATTACTTTCTTTGGTCACTTAACAATATTCTACTTTTAAATGCATTTGAAAAAAAAATCTTGAAAATTAGTATGAATCTGGAGGAATGCTGCTTTAACCTTGGATATTAAGATAAGAGACAGCACTGAGTTACATAAAAATTTAAATTGTTTAAAACACAAATTCCTTCTGTCTCTAGAAAAATCCGATACAACCTTAACCTCCTATTTTGGAGTTGGAGCAGTGTAGGAGCACAATTGTCTCGGAACACATTTGTCTCACGAGGTGTGACCGATGTGCTCGTAAACAGTCATATTTGCGACAAATTGGAAATTAGACAGATGTGCTTTCAGATCCGCCATTGAAAAAGCACTTACAACGTTCATGAGTTCCAAAAAGAATTCTGGTAATGCCATTATTATGGAATATCGGGCCTCACATAATCGGGCGAAAAGCGACATTCCGACGAGACACGAAGAAAGGCACTATATTGTAACACGAGATCTCACAATGTCAGAATATCCTTTCCCACGAGATTTCACGGTAGAATATCGTGCCTCGCTTCATGCTTTGCAGGATGTCGCTTTTCGTGTCTCTCAGCAAAATTTCGCGCATTGCTTCGTGCCTGTGCTTATCAATGACCTGACTATGGTAAAGGAACCAGCTCGGGAGCTATCTGGCCTTGGCGCATAATGGCGGAAAGGTTTTTTAACACTACTTTTTGACTCTGCATGCCCGTAGACGTCTAAATTTAATCTGATTAAATTTCATCATTGATATCTTTTGACATTTTAGTAGAAAAATTGCGAGCAAAGGATGTATTTGATAGAGTGAATTTCAATTTTATATAGAATATATTAGGGAATACTATTTAACGGTAAATTGCCTCGGAGGATTTTCTTGGCGAGACGCGAAACCCCTGCGAGATGCAAACGAGTCGCGATATTGTTTCGTTCAAATATCACTCGATTACGGTGTTCCGTTTGGACATAAATTTTATTTTTGTCTCCCTGAACCGCTATGCACGATGGTATAATGCTGAAAGCGCGATAGAACGATGGTAAAAGCACGTGGGCACGATTATGAAACAACGTTTGACATCAGGCGAAATCATTTCTGCCGTGGGAAAATATATGACAAATAATTCATAAAAAATGACACGAGACAAATGTGCTTCCTTGTCCCTTAAAAAACTTGATCGGAGCACATCTTTCACACAAATGAGTGTTTTGGGGTAGACATTTGGGGTCCCATTTGTCTCATGTGAGACAAATGTGCTCCGAGACAAATGTGCTCCTACAGAGCAGTCTTTTTTAAAATTGGGTGGACTTTAGTATTGTTTCAAAACACGAAACTGAGCCGATCAGAACGCACGGCCAAACTCTATATTGGTGGCAAGAAATAATCACGTGACAGTGAAAGGGAGCTAATTCACACTTTCTACATTTTGTTTCGTCGGACCTATCGTAGCAGTGGTCTATCTTATCACAGAGAAGTTTTGGGTCTATACAACCCGAATCGTATTGGCAACGGAACAACCCAAAACACGAATCTTCCGTCGTCGTCTTTGTCGGCGCTGCTATAAAATAAACGAGGGAATGATCTTAGAACTCAGCATTTGAGGGTGAATATACTGAAGCTGTACATTAATATAGTAAGGTCATTTAGAATAAAATCAGCTGGAGTCAAATATGTCTAAGCAAAATATATATTTTCATTCGTGACACCTCATTGTGAGTATTGAGGTAAAAAACCGAAGGTTGATGGCCGTTTGCGACACTGAACAACTGTGTAGAAAATTGCTTTTTCTTGAAATGTTTAGATACTGTGTAAAAAAAACAACATTTCTTTAGTAATTATGTACATTCAAATATAATTATTTTGTCCTTTTTTCATTCATGCACACTTTCAACTTTTTTTAAATAACATAATAGGCTTTCCATAGTTTTAAAGAACAGAAACGATAGTTAATTCAAAGTTTGATACTTAAAATCACAAATAGTTCGCGGCTTCATATAACTGAAATGAAGGTTTCGAATGAAATGAATTGTACGGTGTCCTTATCGTGCCATTTAGAATGTCGTCCGTCGCGTCTAAGGGTAGACACACAACAATGCGAAGTGACATCGCGACAATGCGAAGCGACGCTCGACAACGCGAAGCGATATGCGACAATGCGAAGCGACGCTCGACAGTGTCAAACGATATGTCGCACTGTCGCCTAGAAATGTCGCGGTAAAAAAGGGCGACATTTACGAAATGTCGCTTCGCGTTGTCGAGTGTCGCTTCGCATTGTCGAGCGTCGCTTCGCATTGTCGCGATGTCACTTCGCGTTGTCGCGATGTCACTTCGCGTTGTCGCATTGTCACTTCGCATTGTCGAGTGTCGAGGTTGGTAGAAGTGCATACCACGACACTCGACAATGCGAAACGACAACGCGACAATGCGATACGACGCTCGACAATGCGAAGTGACACTCGACATCGCGAAGCGACATTTTTAAAATGTCGAGTAAATGTCGCGTTATTTTTATGATTTTTACACCGCGACGCTCAACATTGCGAAGCGACACTCGACAATGCGAAGCGACACTCGACAACGCGAAGCGATACTCGACAACACGAAGCGACACTCGACAATGCGAAGCGACATTTGGAATAATATCGTATCGCATTGTCGTGCGTGCGTCTACCGGTGCTTGGTCAGAATTTACTAACTCACCGACAAACGGTGCGATCATGGAAGGGGTCGCACTAAACTGCTGACGAATTAGCTGACGATATAGAATATATAGGAAACTGCTGACCAGTTAAACAAAGAAGGATTATCGAAAACTGCTGACCAGTTAGATAAAGAAGGGAAAACAATGAAGGTGTCAAATTGCCGTTGGTGATATTACAGGCGAGGTCGAGAAATACTTGATAAAATGTTTTTTTCAAGATGTCAATATTACAAATGATACATATTAATTATAAAAAATTCAATTGATATATACTGTATATTTCTCAATTTATTTTGATATAATATTTTATTTAAGTACCTTAATGAATTTTCTTCTATGTGTTATATATTGGTTAAAATTTTAAAAATGTAGTCAAAATATGATGTACGAAAAATCATAATTTGTTTCAAGTATGTATAAAACTATGCATCATAGGTTAAAAATATATACATGTACATATACGTTATGTATATTTTAACAAAATATAATTATTATGTCGTATTTAGTGCAAATATGAAATAAAGTGATTTTCTGTTTCCTTATTTGTTGTTCGTATAATTGTATAAGTAATATTGAACAAAAATTAATAATGTGCTAATTGTTATAGTTAATAAGCTTTTATTACATTATAAACAACATGTTTCCACAGATATCCATTAAACTGATAATTTATAGAGATCGATATGCCCCAAGGTCATATTAAAATCGATTTCACACGCGACGTGTCATTCTTGATTTATCTATGACAAAATACAATAAACAGTCAAAAATATGTTATTAAAATGCTGACCATATTGTAGAATCTGCTGAAAAGTTAGATATATAGAGAAAAATATATCTAAATGCTACGAAATTGTTACTCATTATGCAAATTTAATATATTTTATAAAATAATGTCGACATTTAATTAAGTAAAAACACTGCTGACCAATTTAATGTTAATTCAAATTGATTTAATTGTAACTTGTGGGGTACCCCAAGGTTCGATCCTCGGCCCTCTCCTATTCTTGATTTATGTTAATGATATGGAGGCTGTGGTTCGTAATAAATTGCTTCTATATGCTGATGACTCAGGTATTTTAGTATCAGGTAAAGATATCCAGTATATTACCTCTCAGCTTACTGATGATCTCAGCAGTGTGAGTAAGTGGCTCACTGATAATAAACTTTCCTTACATCTTGGAAAGACAGAGTCTATTTTATTTGCGTCTAAACCAAGACTTAGGTCATGTGATCAACTAAATATTGTATGTAATGGTACTACAATAACATCCACCAAATCTGTTAAATACTTAGGTGCTGACCTAGATCAATGTCTATCTGGTGAGTCTATAGCCAACCAGGTAATTAAGAAGGCCAATGCAAAACTTAAGTTTTTATATAGAAAAAGTTCATTTTTAAATAGGTATACTAAACAACTTTTAGTTTCTTCATTAATACAATGTCATTTTGATTATGCGTGTGCCTCCTGGTATTTAGGGTTGAGTCAAAATCTAAAAAAATAGACTTCAGGCCACACAGAATAAGTTGGTGAGATTTATACTTAATCTCAGTCCCCGTACTCATATAGGGAGGGCTCATTTTGAGGAAGTTGGTTGGTTACCAGTACATCTGAGGGTAAATTCCTTATTCTTGGTCATGTACATAAGATACATAACAATAGTGCACCTAGTTATTTAAATGAGCATTTTTCAAATTGCAAAGGAGGTACATTCTTACTCCACTCGATTTAGAGATAGTAACAGTTATTTCTATTCCAAGAGTTAAGGGTTTCGGTAAGAAAACATTTGTATTTAATGGTTGTCAGGAATGGAACAGGTTACCAACACAATCTTAGGTTCATAGCAAGTCGTGATAATTTTTAAAAAAATCTCTTAAGGAACATTTTATGCAATCAATATCTGTTTAGTCCTTTCAATCCAGTCATTCTACTCAAATATTATTTTTATTTTTTATGTTCAGTGCATATTTTTAGTAGTACCTGTTCATTGTCAAACATATCTGTCATAATTATGATTATAATACATGTGTGATAAATTTTGTGATGGAAATACTTATGTGCAATAATTGTTATAAGAAATTGTGATTGAATAATTTATGTGCAATACTTAAAAATTAGTAAATATTTTGCCTTTCTGGTGTCATATGATCAATTCTAAGGACCACAATGGAAATAAGTCGGCTTATGCCTTCTTTTTGTGTCATCCTTGGTATTGAATATATGGCATCAACACATGCACTTTCATGTTTACATGTATCTCTTGATGTTGACATTGAATTTGTAGTTGTTTTATGACATGTATTTTTTACCAGAATAAAACTATCTATCTATCTATCTATTTAAGCCGTAAAACTCTCTTATTCTATATGGTCAGCAAATTTAACGCTCTTTACATTCAGGCGAGAAAATGCTGACCAGTTAAACATATAGTAGAATCTGCTGACCAGTTAGATATATAGGGAAACTGCTGACCAGTTAGATATATAGAGAAAAATATATTTTGTCGTGAAATTTTAATTCATTTTATAATGTACGAAATTCAATATATTGTATAAAATTTTGTCGACATTTAATTAAGTAAAAAACACTGCTGACCAATCTAATGTTAATTCAAATTGATTTAAGCCGTAAAACTCTCTTATTCTATATGGTCAGCAAATTTAACGCTCTTTACATTCAGGCGAGAAAATGCTGACCAGTTAAACATATATAGTAGAATCTGCTGACCAGTTAGATATATAGGGAAACTGCTGACCAGTTAGATATATAGAGAAAAATATATTTTGCCGTGAAATTGTAATTCATTTTTATTATGTATGCAAATTCAATTTATTTTATAAAAATTATGTCGACATTTAATTAAGTAAAAGCACTGCTGACCAATTTAATGTTATTTCAAATTGATTTAAGCCGTAAAACTCTTCTTATTCTATATGGTTAGCAAATTTAACGCTCTTTACATTCAGGCGAGAAAATGCTGACCAGTTAAACATATTACACATGTAGTAGAATCTGCTGACCAGTTAGATATATAGGGAAACTGCTGACCAGTTAGAAATATATAGAAAAAAATATATTTTGTCGTGAAATTTTAATTCATTTTATAATGTACGAAATTCAATATATTGTATAAAATTTTGTCGACATTTAATTAAGTTAAAACACTGCTGACTTATTTAATATTAATTCAAATTGCAATTATTGCTTTTGAAAATACATTTTTTTCCGTTACAAGATTTTTCTATTGAAATATCACTAACAAGAGATTTTTGATAAAACTCATAACATCATAATTCTTTATAAAACATTAATTCAAATTTTTGCATATCTTTAGAGGTATAAAAAGCTGTTTAATATATCCTTTTAAAATCACGGATTTATATTACATGTAGTAATGTAAATCCGTGTTAAAATGTATGATATTATGGTACTTTAAATGTATATATTAATTTAGTTTATAAACATAGTCATATAAATGCAAAAATTAAAAATATAATTAAAAGAATAAAAGTAATTTCCCATCTTTTTATTACCCCCTACGGCGTGTTTATATAACTTCACACCTTCAATGTTTCCCTTCTTTGTGTAACTGGTCAGCATTTTCCGATAATCCTTCTTTATTTAACTGGTCAGCAGTTTCCTATATATCTATATCGTCAGCTAATTCGTCAGCAGTTTAGTGCGACCCCTTCCATGATCGCACCGTTTGTCGGTGAGTTAGTAAATTCTGACCAAGCACCGGTAGACGCACGACAATGCGATACGATATTATTCCAAATGTCGCTTCGCATTGTCGAGTGTCGCTTCGCGTTGTCGAGTATCGCTTCGCGTTGTCGAGTGTCGCTTCGCATTGTCGAGTTCGCTTCGCAATGTTGAGCGTCGCGGTTGTAAAAATCATAAAAATAACGCGACATTTACTCGACATTTTAAAAAATGTCGCTTCGCGATGTCGAGTGTCACTTCGCATTGTCGAGCGTCGTATCGCATTGTCGCGTTGTCGTTTCGCATTGTCGAGTGTCGTGGTATGCACTTCTACCAACCTCGACACTCGACAATGCGAAGTGACAATGCGACAACGCGAAGTGACATCGCGACAACGCGAAGTGACATCGCGACAACGCGAAGCGACGCTCGACAATGCGAAGCGACACTCGACAACGCGAAGCGACATTTCTTAAATGTCGCCCTTTTTTACCGCGACATTTCTAGGCGACAGTGCGACATATCGTTTGACACTGTCGAGCGTCGCTTCGCATTGTCGCATATCGCTTCGCGTTGTCGAGCGTCGCTTCGCATTGTCGCGATGTCACTTCGCATTGTCGTGTGTCTACCCTTAGACGCGACGGACGACATTCTAAATGGCACGATAAGGACACCGTAGAATTGTGTACAGTTGAGTTGCGACGTTTATATTTTTCAAAAACTATTAACGAAATGATTTACCACTAGAGGGTGAGGAAATATGCAACTAGACTGGGACACTGACGGAATTTACCGTTTCCGGTCTTTTACCGAAAAAACTTACCCGGTCGCCCTAATTATTTAAACAGTTCCAACAGGGCGACTTTACGTACAGAAATTATAAAAATAATACAACTAAATGTTGTTTAACACATTTTCTTCTAAAATTTGTTACAAAGTTATCCGGTCCCCCTTTTTAAAATTTGAAACGTTTTTAACAGGTGGAATACATCCCCAAAAAGTTTAAAATAATAAAACAAAATTACTTAACACTTTTAAAATATTTTCTATTTTTTTTAAAAAGACTTTAAAAATTTGAAGATAAAGTCTTTCATTCCCCTTTAATGTTAAAAAAGACCCCGTTTTGAGTACCCCTTTTCCATGCCCAAATCAGTTCTAGTTAATAAAAAAAAAGTTTTTTTAAAACGAATGCTTAAAAAAACATTTTATCTAAAAACGTAAAGCAAAATTCCGTGATTTCCGTGCAAAAGCGGCATACTTACACGATTCCCTGGCAGAACGGCCGAATGTTCGGGCTTTGTCAAATCTATATATAAAAAAACTTAAACATCTTTACAAAAATATTTTCTTAAACAGTTAAAGTTATATTATGACTCAGAAACGATTTTCTTCCGATTTAGAAAAGTAAATATATGTTTCAAAATGTTTAGATAACGGCCTAAGAGTATGTTCGATGCTTATTTCCCGCCCGACGAAAGTGATTGTGGAATTATTTGATAATAAAGTATCAAAATGTAAACAAAGTAGTAGTTTGACTTCCATACAAAATTACCGTAAGTGCACCTATTCCATGAAAAAAAAAACCTATAAGGTTTTAAGTTTACTGAGGCAAAATGTGCATAAAAAGGCATTATCTATCACTCGGGTAAAAATCGACCTAAATACATGTTTAATCATATTTACACGGAACATGTTGATTTGAAAAAAAAACGATTAAATAAAACGATCAATGATAAGACGACCGTTATATTTTGATTCGATCTGTTTCCGTATGAATGTTCCATGATATTTGCCGTATACATACATCTGTGGATGTTTCTAAATTAGGAAATTCACCATTTTCATGTTTGAATATTGATGTCTACTAAAGGCTGTGCTAGAGGGGGCATAGACGGTTACATGCACTTTCCATAAAGAGGCTCAATCAAACCGAGCAAGCATATTTTAGTCGTTTTGGGGGTTTTTCAAAAAATAATAAAGGATCATACAAAACAAAGGGACTAACAAACATACTGTATTTGCAAAGGCCAGATGTATGTAGATTCTGAAATCGCATAGTCAAGAATTTGACAAACTGTGAAAATAAAATATTTTCAAAGTCTTCAATTTTACGTAAAACCCTTTGAAAAATATACTATTAAAAATTGGAAATAAAATGTTTCTGACAAAAGGGCCTCTTTGGGCAAATTTTGAAAAAAAATTTTTTATTTATTTTGACTTCGTTTCTGTGATTAATTTAAAAGGGAAAATAATGTTTGGGCATTTTTAAAGCTTTATAAAGCATTCTAAATTTAATTGTACACTGTTTGCTGATTAGGTACGTAAAATGTCTAATGTACACATTGTATGGGGCCGTACGTAAACCTTTAGTCCAACAAAGTTTTCTAATTGGTTCTAACAATGTGTATCTTTCCCGTGTCGAATCAATCCGAAAGAAAACTCTGAAAGAAAAATATCGTGAAAACTAGTTGACGTTAAACGCCACGGAGACAAGAAAAACGGCTATAGTATGAACTTGTCAGTGTACTTTTTAATTTCAGTATTACTGTCAAAGGCAAGATCTGCATTTTACATCAACAAAGATGGGGTAACTTTTGAATACTCACTGAACTTCCAGAATAAATGTCGATCACATATTGGCAGATTTGTTTTTCTTCCATGGATTGTCCATCGCTCAGTGCGCGGAGGAATGCGCGTTACGACCGAAGTGTGCAGCTTTGAATTATAGAAGGCGCGCCACAGTTTATGTGAAACTATTTTTTCTACCGCGGTTAAGAAGGTGGCACGCATATAGGAGATTTTGTATTTTCATGAGAACAGCAGAATATAAATGTTCAACAAGTAGGTTTAGTAAATACTTACTTTTTTGACAAAATTATAATCAAAACAAAATTCTTGTTGATACAGAGATATTTCGAAACGAGTCCCCACGAGAAACATTTCATCCTTCAATTAACGCTCCCCGTGGGGCTCGAACCTTCGACCTCCCGATCCGAAGGCGGACGCCTTAACCACTAGGTCAAGGGCACCGGTTATGTCAAAATGTAAAAAAAATGAAAGCACTTGGATACAGGAGGCCATGGTTAATCTATGCGTCCTTTTACTCAATACTTTTACTTTAAATTTTACATATTTTATACTATTTCAACAGAATCCATGTGGTACGTGCAGTGATGGGAGGTATGTGACACAAGCAGCCAGCAGTGTGTCATCCAAGGTAACATTGTTCTTAGTTTTATTTCTAGTAAACGGATATTTTGGCGTTTGCTTTCATCACATGTTTATTTAAAATAATATGAGTTGCGATAAACATAATATATTTTCTATTAACTACTAGTCAAAGAAAGCAAGCATTTGGCTAACATATATTTAAACTTGTTGAAACAGTATTGTTTTCAAAAACGAAATGACCTATTTATTTCACATCACCATTTTTGGACATTTTGCAGAACAGTGTTTGATCTCAAAAAATGAAAACGAAGATAGATGTAGTGCGATATGAATTTGATATGAAGCTTTTGGAAAAAAAAAAAAAAAAAAAACGAAAACGAGGCTAGATGTAAAACTTTTGGACCCGGGAAATGAAAAACGGGTCTATATGGGGTGTGATAATGATTGGATTTTTGGAGATGAAAACGAAAGATCGGCTCCAATAATAATTTTTATAAGGTGTGAAATAAAATGTACATATTACAATGCCATAAATTTTACATGTTACAACGTCATATATTTATGATGTCATATAATGTACCCATTACAATATCATAACTTCTACATATTACAATGTCATATCTTCTAAATGTTACAATGTCATATAATCTACATATTACAATGTCATATACATGTATTTATAATGCCATATAATTACATGTAATAAGGTGTGACGTTCATGGGCAGAATGTCATATAGCATAATATTTTACATGTTACAAGTTCTATATTCTACGCGTTTACAATTCCTATATTCTACATCTTTCAATTCTTGTATTCGCCCTACAATGTTAGACCTATATATTCTACATGTAACAGTGTCACATTTTCTACATGTTTAATATGATAATAAATTATTTGCCAAATATTAAACATGCCCTTTATTTAACTGTCAAAACATGTCCTTTACTCACATGAAAATTGAGTAATGTATGTTTTAAAAAGTTTTTTTTTCTTTCCAGAGTGTCAGCCTGCAACAGTTCCAGAAAATGGCTATATCTTAGGAAATGTTCACACAATTGGCGGGAAGATTAAATACGTTTGTACTGATAGCAACGAAGTTGTGAACGCTGTGTGTCTTAGCAACGGGCAATGGAGTGCGACCACAAACTGTACTACAGGTATTTTCCTCTTTGACATGTCGTTGATATTTGGTTATCCTCGAAAAATAATAAAAATCGTAAAGATATAGTAGTAAAACGATATGAATGCTATTATCGAAAAAGTCAATTTGAACAAAATAGGTAACCATATTAACAAAATAGTAACCACCAAAAGTGAATGCAAAAAATGGATATTTAATCAAGTAATTATAAATCAGTATTATTTGTTGTTGTTTTTGTTTTGTTGTTGTTTTTGGGGGTTTTTTTTGCTACTGGAAATGTGTGATACCCCACCCAATTCCAACATCTGTAAAAAATCTCACTGTTATATATCGGTTGAGTTTTTTCCAGATATGAATCAATGAAAATAATAGCACTGTTATTTATCAATACAGTTTTTTAAATCACCATTAATAGTGTACTGAATATTAGCAAAGAAAAAATTCCTAACCTAGCAATAATTTTAAGATATACCTGACAAAATTTTGTTTTTTGTTTTTTTTCTGAGTTATATTCTCGTGGCCACGAGATAGGAAAATAAAATAAAATCGGAATGTCCCCTCTGTACTTCCGTGAATACGTTATAACTTTTGGCCTAGAGATAGCAAATTTTGTTTTTTTCTGAGTTATAACTCGTGGGAACGAGATAGCGAATTTTTGCTGCTTTTTTTTCTGAGTTATAACTCGTGGCCACGAGAGAGGGATTTGTTTTTTTCTTAGTTGTATCCCGTGGGAACGAGATAGCATTTTGTTTTTTCGTTTTTTTTCTGAGTTACATCTCGTGGCCACGAGATAGGGATTGTTTGGGGGGTTGTTATATCTCGTGGCAACACGATAGCATTTTGTTTTTCTTTCGTGGCCACGAGATAGGAAAATAATATAAAATCGGAATGTCCCCTCTGTGCTTCCGTACCTCTGTGCTTCCGTGTAATTAACGTTATTTATTTATTGATTTCATAGCCAATTATTTAACTTGATATATAAACTAGAACCGTGGAGCGCAAATAAAGTAATTTACATTTAAGAATAGAAATATACCGGTTAAAATTAATACAATGAATCTAGCCCATTAATCCAATATTTATCTTATTCCTTTTGTGTTTAACATATATATTGTAACTGAATGTTTAAATATATAGAACTCGCTTGGTCAATAAACACGTGATAATATTATATAATAAAAATTATTATTGTAATAAAATGCATTAATTACTTTTTAACATAATGTATTTTAACGTTTACACCTACCTTGTTAAAAAATTAAATAAATATTGTGATACTCGCATATTTACATATCTATGCATATTTTACATTAGTCAAATGCTATATCTATACGTCATATATGTTATAATAGTACTATTAATAATTAATAACAAGTTTCACTTTATGCCTGCGAAAACTTTTGATATTGATGTATTAAATGCATCATAGTAACCTTGATCTAATGACACCAATGAGAATATCCATTTTATCCGACTTAAATCTACAAATTGATATCATTAGTTTCACAGAGTTACACTCCGTCGAAAATCACCGAACAAAGCAAACAACAAAAAACAAAACAAAAAAAAAACATCGAAAGTGTTGTCCAAAAATTACATTGTATTTTCCTGTGTGCAAAATATCTTTTTTTCAAAGACTTGCGCAGCATAGTTTTCTACCATGCATTTTGACAAGATTATGCTTCAAAATGATTTAAAGCTGCATGCCTGCAGATAAAGCAAAATATTTCAAGAAATCAAACTTGAGAAAAATGTACTAAAATTTTATGATCTGTAAAAAAATTCAAGATAAAAAAGTAATAAATTCATGTTATGCGCGATTAATGACCGATTTTGTACTATTTTTTGACCATATTCTACTCCGTTACTTACGCAGTAATGACCATTTTTGCATATTTTGACATCTTTTTAGTTATTTTCAAGGGTTGTTCTTGTCGTGTGCAATTTGTAAATTTTTTTCTCTGTTCACTTAACATTATTTCACTTATTAACACATTTTCAAATTTTTCGTGAAAATAAGAAGGAATCTGGTGGCGTGCTGCTTTAATCTTTCTAATCATGAATGATTTTTTCTGATCAGGTTGTGGAAGTGTCCCATCTATTCTTCATGGAACCATTGTACAAAGTAACCCCGCCGTGAGTGTAGCAACCGTGACATGTGACACTGGATACCTAGCAACCGTTGCTACCATCAACTGTACAGCTTCCGGCAACTGGGAGAATGTTTCGTGTGATCCGATATGTAATTTTACTTTTATAGAAAATAAATAAAAAATGTATCAATAGCATCTGTATCAACTAACTAATATTTAAAAAAAAATCTATAATGGCTTAATACACTATTTTGTAGTTATTCATTTTTTATGATTTGTAGAGAATAAATGTATGCTGAAATCTTATGGCAACAAGTAGATTTCAACAGATTAACAATGATTTTGTGCATGCTATACATTCTCTCAAAAAGAAATATACCAACATAATACTTTTATGCATGCATTTTGGAATTTTTCTCTTTTTTTAGCAGCCGAGATATAGATTTATACACTTTAAGCGTAATGCATCGCTAATTAATAATATGGACGGAATTCGTACAATTTTTACGAAAGACCGGTATAGCCATTTCAACTTCATGAATTCCCGATTTCATCTTCATGAATTCACAATTTCACGTTTTTAACATACATGAAGTCAACAATCTGTTGAAATTGTAAATTCGTTAATATGAAATAGTGAATTCATGAAATTGGTGAAGATAAAATCGTGAATTCACGGAGTTGAATTCGTGAACTTGAAATCGTGAATTCGTGAAGTTAAAATCGTAAATTCATGAAGTTAAAATCTTGAATTCGTGAAGTTGAAATCGTGATTTCATAAAGTTGAAGTCGTGAATTCGTGAAATTGAAATCGGGAATTCATGAAGATGAAATTGGGAATTCATGAAGTTGAAATGTCCCCACCGGTCTTTCGTAAATCTTCTATGCATTTTTTTATTTCTGTATTTAAAAAAGAAATTGTAAAAAAGCTTTATATTTTGTTAGAGTTGATCATAAAATTATTCATAAATGACAGACTGATTAATTGATCTAAACATGCTTGATATTTTCCATATATTATTCAGCTTGTGGTGTTCCACCTCCATTTTCTAACGGTAACATCGTATCTTACACGGGCACAGTTTACCTCGACACCGCGTCAGTCGTCTGCGATACAAACTTTGAGTCAAGTTCAGATACAATCAGTTGCTTGGATTCCGGAACCTGGGGAGATGTTAACTGCACTGCAATAGGTATATCTATATTCTAAATGGTAGAATTTAATATTTGATTGTTATTTAAAAAATTTTTTTAGTAAGCTTGAGTTCTATGGAGAAGTGATTTTATAATTTCTATAGGATTATTGGCCATAGTATTTTTCTGCTGTCTTTACCAAATCAACAAATGTTTTTATTTAAAAAAGGCCATGATCCCATTATGTTCAGGCATACTGCTTGCTTGGTGTTCCTTTTATTTACACTGTCCGCCCAATCACCGTTTCAAAGCGATACCCATCTGCGTTCCTTCACATGTATGTCTTTTATATTGTTACATGTTTGGTAACACGTTCTGTGATGTTCTCTCTTGTAAATTGTCGTCTGCGGTAAGTTTTTCCTTTTCATACCCTTATTTCCCATCCCCCACCATCCCAACCCACTGATCATTGGTACCCATCCACCGCAACTTCGTCTCTTTAATTCCCGTACCAGTCCAAAATGGCAACATTTTGAATTTAGAAACATCAAAAGATTTTTTTTTCATTTTTCATTCTACATAGTCCGTTGAATTAGATTTTTTAATTGTTCTGTACATGTATATCAAAATAAAGACAAACAGAATCCTTAAAGAATGATTAAAACGGTATAATTGAAAATGTTTCAGGCTCGGCTTGGTTAAGTCATTGACGTTACTGGTACTAGTATTTACAAGTTAACGTCCACGCCCCCTAGCATCGACTTAAACAGAATTCATCTTTTAAACATGTTGAATTATAAACTTCCGCAGACGTGTTCATACGAGGTTATCTTCAATGTGACATTTTTGTGCCATTCGATGAAAAACCTTGTAATTATCCGTTAATTTTAGTATACAAAGTTGTTGTCGATAATTATCTATACACAGAAGAATTAGCGTAATTGTACTCATTTTGACTATAATAGAAACATATCTGAGAATTAACGACAAAAACAATTCTCATGAAATTGCTTGGTTAATGAATGGGTTTATTGTTGTATTTTTTTCTTGTATTTTATTTTCAAAAATGAAAGACTCCATAAATGTAATTAATGGTGTATTCTGCTTATAATTGTATTGGCATAAATTCTGTTCAAATTACAAATAACAATTCTTATATCTGATGAATTTTAAATTCATAACTGATTCAGTCTTTTCAAAATACATCAGCAGACACCTTCATGCAAATTAGAATAAAATATCATACTTTATAATGTTAGATTGTGGAAGTGTACCGTCAATTCTGCATGGAACCATTGTACAAAGTAGCCCTGCCGTGGGTGTAGCAACTGTGACATGTGACACCGGATACCTAGCAACCGTTGCTACCATCAACTGTACAGCCTCGGGCGACTGGGAGAGTGCTTCCTGTGATCCGATATGTAATTTTACTTTTATAGTTAATAAGTCAGAAAAAAATCAATAGCATCTGTACAAACTTAACAAATATTAAAATCAGTAATAGCTCGATGCTATGGTGGCTGATTTGGAACGCCTTTGTGCATCGTGTTGTCGCTATCGACAACGCAACGCGCAAAGTGTACCAAATCAGCCACTATACGATACACTATTTTGTAATTATTTATTTATTATTTGTACTGTAGAGAATAAAATGGCATGTATGCAAAATCTTATGATGCTTTTTTGAGTAGGTTTTTTACCATATAACAATGATTTTGTGTATGCGCCATTCTATTGGAAGGCACTTTACTAATAAATGTCTTTCATGTAGGTATTTTCGAAAACAAAATTTTTAAATTTAAAACAAAATTTTGCAGGAAGCAGATATAGATACATATACATACACTTTAACTATAATGCATGCATTGTTTATTTATTACATCAACATTGAACAGGTCTGAATTCTAGCCATCCTCTATGCATTTTATTCTTCTTGTTCTATCTTTTAAAAACTGTAAAGAAAGCGTTATATTTTGTTAACGTTTATCATAAAATTAGTCATAAATGATAGACTGATTAATTGTTCTAAACATGCTTTATATTTTCCATGTGTTATTCAGCTTGTGGAGTCCCACCTCCAGTTACTAACGGTAACATCGTATCTTACACGGGCACCGTTTACCTTGACACCGCGTCAGTCGTCTGCGATACGAACTTTGAGTCCAGTTCAGATACGATCAGTTGCTTGGATTCCGGAACCTGGGGAGATGTTAGCTGTACTGCAATAGGTATAACTATATTCTATCATCGTTATTCAGATTTAAAATTTCAAAATTTGATTGTAATTCATTATTCTAAGAACAATTTTAATATTAGGTCTAAGCAAGCTTGATTTCGATTTCTATGGAGATGTGGTTTATAATTTCTATAGGAGCATTGGTCATAGTTTTTTTCTGCTGTCTTTACCAAATTAACAAATGTTTGATTAAAAGAGGCCATGTCAGATCTCATTATGGTCAGGCATACCACTTGGTTGCTCAACCCCTACGTAGCTTACCTCATTTTTTTACATTTGATGGATCAAGCGAGAGACTTATGATAAACAGGTCTTTAAAAAGTTGCCCCGTACTTAACTTCAGTGTTGTTATATTTTTCTGGTCCTTCGGGATCATTGATGCCAGCACTATTAAGTGTTGAGAATTGAGTACCGCTCAAGCCGGTGCTAGGGGGCGTGAGGGATGTTGCACTTATTCATTATCCCTCATGTACAGACAGACTCAATCAAACCGAGTCTGCAATTCTTATGTAATTTTGTTTTGATCAATGCTTCGGAGGGATCACTTTGTTTCCAGATTTTTATACTTCACAACAGCAAGTGTCAAGTGCCGTGTGGCAGCTGTAAAAAGTTGCCCCGTACTTAACTTCAGTGTTGTTATATTTTTCTGGTCCTTCGGGATCATTGATGCCAGCACTATTAAGTGTTGAGAATTGAGTACCGCTCAAGCCGGTGCAAGGGGGCGTGAGGGATGTTGCACTTATTCATTATCCCTCATGTACAGACAGACTCAATCAAACCGAGTCTGCAATTCTTATGTAATTTTGTTTTGATCAATGCTTCGGAGGGATCACTTTGTTTCCAGATTTTTTAATCTTTTGGGCCTGAATTAGTTTAAATTTCGGCTTCAGTCCTTTCATGTGGTTTCTTGTTGTTCTGCCTTCTTTTAAGGTATCGGGTACATTTATGGTCTGTGATTATATCTTATATCTATATTTACATTATCATTT
The DNA here is from genome assembly GCF_026571515.1 of Ruditapes philippinarum. Classification (NCBI taxonomy): domain Eukaryota; kingdom Metazoa; phylum Mollusca; class Bivalvia; order Venerida; family Veneridae; genus Ruditapes; species Ruditapes philippinarum. The sequence goes on along the minus strand of NW_026855729.1, from coordinate 41,106 downwards.
CTGTGTTTTAGTTATTTCGTCTGATGTAAACATGAGAATTGTTTAAATTTCACTTGGCGTGGATTTCTTTTATATACACTGTGCGTATAGAACCGGTTTTAACTCCCTCACTCACTGGTGTAAGGCGGTGCGCCTCTGTGTTCCTTCACATGTACGTGTTGTAAATTGTTACACGTTTCGTAATATAACACGTTCTGTAGTTCTGTGGTGTTCTGTCTTGTAAATTGTCGTCGGCGTTAACTATTTCCTTTCCATTCCTGCTCATTTCCTATTTTAGCAACTCCACCCCACTCCCTGTTCCTTTTGTTCCCATCCACAGCTATCTTGTTCTTTTGATTCCTGTACCAATGACTTATGTTGAAATTTTGAGTTTAGAAACATTAAAATATTTTTATTTATAGTTCTACACATTCCCTTTAATTTGATACTTTAATTGTTATGTACATGTATATCAAAAAAAAAATACAGAACCCTTAAAGAACGCCCAAACGGGTAAAATTGAAAATGTTGCAGACTCGGTTTGATTGCTTATAATCGTATTTGCATCAATTCTGTTCTAATTACAAATAATAATTCTTATATCTGATGAATTTTAATTAATTTTCGCAACTGATTCAGGCTATTCAAAAAACATCTGCATACACTTTCATGTATTTTAGAATAAAATATCATACTTTAAAATGTTAGATTGTGGAACTGTCCCATCTATTCTTCATGGAACCATTGTACAAAGTAACCCTGCCGTGGGTGTAGCAACCGTGACATGTGACACCGGATACCTAGCAACCGTTGCTACCATCAACTGTGCATCCTCGGGCGACTGGGAGAGTGCTTCCTGTGATCCGATATGTAATTTGTTTTTTTCTTTTTTCATGTATATTTTTATCAGAAGAACACGTTGTTGTACAGTAATTATTCCAATTTATGCTCTACTCTTTCGCGATTCAAATTTAATATCAAAATACAAAATCTGATATTGTATGAATACTGAATGAAACTTACATACTCACATAGCATATTCATATGCGAAAAGTGTCGTCCATGACAGCCGTGTGAAAGTATAAATTTTCACTTGAATTGTTATAATTATATTCACACTGCCAGGGTTCCATATCTTTTCCTAAAGTGATAAAATGTATTAAGAATTAGGAATAATTTCTTATTTCACCATTCCAGTCATAAAATGCGTAAAAAGTAATCTAATTTATCATAAATCATTTAGCATGCGGCGTTCCACCTTCCGTGACGAACGGCAACGTCGACTCTTATACGGGCACCGTATACCAAGAGACCGCATCGATTTCCTGCAATACGAATTTCGAGGCAAGTGCAGACACAATCAGCTGCCAGGCTTCTGGTAACTGGGAAACAGTGGCATGCAATGCAGCAGGTACTGGAAATTTACCCTTATTATATACATTTGTATTTTTAGGTTCTTTAAAAAGGGACTCCATCGATTAAAATAGACATAACTTAGGCTAGATACACTGTATACAAACGTTAATTGCTTATAGAAATATACACGTAACAATATTCCAAATAGACACTCCAATAAAAAAGTCACGGTACTGTAGGCATTGTAATTACGATCAAGTGAAACGTTTCCGCAATGAAGTTATTAAATATTCATAGAACCTGCAAAATAAATAGATTTTGGTAATGTAGCTCTTATTTACTCTTTCCAATGCTGGGGTAAAATGTTCGTGACCAATAGGGATTCTGGTTTACAGTGTGATTCAGTATGGTAATCAAACTAGTTCTGATGGTCTGTAAAAGCATATGTATTATTATAAGTTATTTTCTTCTTTTGATATATTCATATATACACTGAATATTCATGATAAATTTACAGATTGTTACGTAAACAATGTTTGGGACTATGCTGGCACTAGAAATATAACACCGTCTGGCTACCCTTGTGACCTATGGACAAATCATATTGGTGATTATCGAGTCAACGTTGACTGGATGCCTGAGTCATCTATAGCAGATGCTAAAAATTACTGTCGACAACCATCTAGCTATTCCTGGAATATTTGGTGTTTCTCCACCCATCCGTCATATGAATATGAACTTTGCGGAATTTCGCAATGTTGATATTGCTAATTTATAGAAAAATGAAAATTGATAAAAAAATATGTTACAATGCAACTATTAATAACACACGTGTTGAATATTAGTTTTACTGGTTAAATAACCAAATTTCATCGATCGTAAGCTTATATAACAAAAAACAACCGTTTATACTATTGGTTATATAACATATATTCGCAGCAGCGTATGCTCAAATTAATTGCAGGTATGTTTTTGTTTTTCAAAAAAAAGGTTGACTTACAGTTGCAGTTTCATTTTCTTTGATATTTTTTATTTTGCGTATCAAGTGATAACATTTTGGTTTGTATAGCAATATTAACTGTGTCGTGTCAATAAACGTAGACTGTTTGAAGTTCTTGAGAAACTACATACTCGTAAGCAATGCTTGTAGTTCGGCGGTTTGTTTGTACGTGGCGTGCGTGCGGGTGAGAGTGCGTGCGGATGAGAGTGCGTGCGGATGAGAATTCATGTGGATGAGAGTGCGTGCGGATGAGAATGCGTGCGGATGTATTGGACGTGGGTTGTTGTTGTTTTTGTGTGGGGTGAATTTTTTATGTTTGTTTTTTGTTTGTTAGTTTGTTTGTTTGTGTGCATGTTTGTTTGTTGGTGTTTTATCATTATTAAATTTTTTTCATTAATCTATTTTTTTATTTCTCTCTTTTTTCTGAAACCGTTCTTTTCCATTGCAACAATTAATGCCGTTTAAATCGAAATGTTTAACAGTTCTTTATTTGAAAAATACCGGAATCAAACTTGTATATGCCATGCTTATACATTGAGGTTAAGATTTTTCGTATCAGGTATGCTTTTACATATCCAAATAACGTGCATTTTAGACCGATTTCGTATTTATAGTCTGTGTCACTATTTTGAGACTGTCGGGCTAGGCTCTCAACGCATGTAACACCGCACTTTACGGGTTGAACGCACTTTTCAACCTTTAAGTGCGTTGCGTTAAAATTCTTAATGGAAGCATTAACATTTATGTGCATCAATGAAAAGAGATTCTTTTTTTAAGTTACCATTAACAGTTTTTTGGTTGTTGTTGTTTTATGTGATAAAAAAGATTATTAAATTTGTGTAGCTTCACTACTCAATATATTGGACAAGTTGAATGAAATAACCTTATTTCGCCAGAGGCCGGCTTAGATAATTTTATTCAACTCTTTCAATAGCATTGAACATACACTCATTTAATAATAATTGATATAAAGTATATTTTAGACCGTTTCTCTATTTTACATGTTTTAATGAATATCACTTTGCTGCTAAGTTCAGGCTGCTAGACATGTTTAATCGCGTAATCCATCCGCTCATATTTATACGCAAATTTCTCACTCCACACCACCCCCACACCCACACAACAACAAAAAAGGAATCACAGATCATCTGCAAGCTTGCTGAACTGGTGACAGTCGGTCTATATTAAAGGAAAACGATATTTATAGATGGTGTGGAATTATTCTATACTTGCTATATGATCAATATCATATTGCCTCATCAAACGCAATTTTATTTGTCAAACGCTTGTCAATAAATGTGTACCTTCAAAGGGTCTCTTTTGATTCCTTAAATTTCATCTGAACCCCGGGCTCATGAACATTCATACCCCTATAAATGTATTTTGTAACGTCAAAAGGTTAAAATATGCTAAACATTTTATTTTGAATCCTGAAGTTCCCATTCCTAAATGATAGAAAACTAGTCCCTAGATCACTTACATAACATTAATTTTGACATAATACAAGCCATTTAACATGACATCAGATATTGCGATGTTTAACGGCAAAATAATTTGAGACATTTAGCGGCGGCTGAGACATTTAGCGGCGGTTGAGACATTTAGCGGCGGTTGCGACATTAAGCGTCGTTGCGACATATAATGGCAACACACTCAATAGGGATAGCAGACAAAAAAACTTGAAGATTGAGTATAATGATCTCAACTAGATATTGCATTGTTTAACGGTAAAATATTTTGAGACATTTAGCGGCGGTTGCGATATTCAGCGGCGGTGGCGATATTCAGCGGCGGTTGAAACAATTAGTGGCGGTTGAGACATTTAGATTGAATATAATGATCAGATGTGTCAGATGTGTTTTCTGTATTGATATAAGAAGCCACTCTGTAGACCATTTTGTTATTCCATGATTCTTTAGAAAAGACGTTTCCTTTTATCTATATGGGAGATTCGTTATATCAAGATTGGGACACAAAATATATTGCTACTTGTATGGAACAAATTTTCTCTGTTATAGATTCCTATATTTTGTGTTTTATTTTTTTTTTCTAAATAACCCTAAATGTCTCCCCGGTTGCATGTCCGTCGCATTCAGTGCTGCAGCACTTTGATTAATAAGACTATAACTAATAGTTGGCATAGAGTTCATTAGCAAGAGGTATAATTTGAAAACATTGCAATCAATAAATATATATTATTATACTCAAAGAAAATATGGCATAACGGTGGAATAAGAATAAGTACATTCCTTAACAACAAACGTCATTTCCTCTTTGATATTTTCTCGACCCCAATTTTCATTTGAAATTATACCTGAATATCACGAATGCTTTAAATGATTGGGATGATGACTTGGATAAAACATTTTAATCATATACATGTAGTTTGTTTACAATATATTCTTTACAAACATAGATTATACTTGAAGGCTTGAGCATTGATTGTATCTCGATGACTTATTGACGATATCTGACAAAGGAAACGTTAAAGGCATATTATTCTTCATCCAGTACTGTGCATAACCCGGTCTGGGCCTTTAACGTATAGGGAACCTCAGAAAGGAGCCAACCATTTAAACACCATTTGTCTCATTCCGTTGCAGATTCGATTTTGTATCCGTTTTGAGGGTCTTCCGGTCTTCCTTTCACCAAAAGAGGACCAAAGCCCTCACCCAAGTAATCTTTCCGGGAGATTTCCGCGTGGTGTGGACGTTTTATGGACCGACGCTTCGTACTTTCTGTATATAAATTGTATAAATTTTCGGAAAAAGCACCATTTTCTCGAGCCAACCATTCAATCACCATTTATCCGATTCCGTTGCGGATTCGATTTTGTGTCAATTTTGGAGTGTTTTCTTTGCAAAATGAAAGGGTCAAAGCCCTTATTCAAGTTCTAGTTTATTAATACAAATAACTACATGTATCCATTTTGATAGTAAATTGGTGTACCCACATATGGAACAAATCAGTCTGTTCATAATATTTATAAACATTGTATGCATATCCATACTCTATAATTATCTTTTATATATTTTATAACCTTCATTCTACAATTTTAATTTTAGTATTATATAATAAAAAGAATACATAGGCCGTGTGTTTACCATTTTATTTAAATCATTTACGTACTATATATGCTATAACAAGATATCCACACTCCTAATTTGTACGTCCTTACATAGGTAATATATTTTCATTAATTGCCCTGTGTTTATATTATTAATGTACCAATTAAAACGAGAATTATTAGCTGACATCACCTGTCTCGAGCTGCATGTAACACGTGTTCTCAGTTTGGAATAACACCAGAATTTCAGTCTTATAAAACTTCCCTAGAGAAGTAATTATGTCTTTGAATTTTCCTTAAAACAATAAAAGTAAAGAAAGTATATCATTGCGTATGTGATGAAAGAATGAACGATATAATTATGATAAATGTTCAAAGGTTTATTATGCCTTAGAAATGCTTTTATTTATATTTTTCAAAAGCTTTTTTATTTTGATGTACATGTAGTAATTTTTAGTAACCAAAAAATGACTTATTGGCCAATTACCTTAGCCTTTTTTTCTACTGTTGCCTTTTTAGCAATAAATCCAGGTAAAGTGATTTCGTACTTTGTATGCAAGTCAAAATACTAGTTTGGTTACATTCTGCTACATTTTAGAAATAACTTCATATTTATCGCAACTTTCTTCAGGTAGTAGCAATCATTTAACATTCCCTTAAACCAATATTAAAACATAATAAAAATTATGTTTGTCCTTTTTAAAGGAGTAAACAAATTGTTTCTGAGGTATAATGTGCCTTTAACATTCAAAAAATTGTGGTCATTTGTTTTCATACTTGTATTCGCTTGTTAATATAATGCTGCAATCACATACATGTATAAATACCATCCAGTTAAAAGCTTTGATTTGTACGATCAGATCATGCAGACCAGGCAGGAAGTTAAACAAACCACAGAGTCTACTGTCAACTCTATTAATTTAAACTGTTTCATCTCGTAATCATTTCAAATTTGTAAAATCTTTGCCATACTTATCTACAAAGCAACTTATTATTAAGGTATTATTTCCTTGTAATTTGTATCTAGTACATGTATTAGATCATCACCGAGCTGACCTTATGCAAACTACTTCTCTTGTCTGAAACTATATAATTTTGAATAAAAAGAATATAACACAGTTTTGTGAATATTTCGTTCCTGAAAACAGAGTAGTTCAATTTGAAATGCTTGAGTTCGAAAAAAAAAGTGGAAAATGTGGAAGATCCCTTGAGAACAGTGAAACGATGTTTAAAATTCAAAATTGCAGATTTGGTCTGATTTAGTCTGTCTGTTCATGATAGATAATACAAAGATACAAAGGGAAGCATATCTCACCCCCTGCCCCACTCCCAACACACACGCGCGCGCGCACTTTACATCGGCTCAAATATCTCTCAAGTCGTCTTGCACTGGCTCAAGCAACACATTAATGCGTTTGAGGAAGTAGGGCTTTGCGTCAAATTGAAATAAAGACACAAGACTATTTTTATCGGTGGTGGAACTGATTTAATTAGGATTGACATAGGAACAAACTTGTCATCACCAGTTTTTCAATATTCCAAAATGTCAATCATTTCATGTTGTGCCAAAATAACGTCAATAACGCCAAACAAAAAGAAAATTAGTATTTAATCATAAAGTACCTTTCGGTTTGTCATATCGCGCTAGAGTTTTCTTCTCGACTTTTTGTACTTTTTTCGATAAACTTACTTAAAAGTACAACTATTTCAATACTGATATATTGTCGTGATGTTGTCTTCATTAATTAAGAAAAAGGTGAAGGATGCCCTTCTGTTTTTAATATACATATGTAATCAAAACTTCATACCTAGAAGTGCGGCTCTGTACTCGCTGTTTTGTTGTACAGAATCCCACTGCAATATTGAGACAAAACTGCTTCCCGATATTGTTTTCTCAGTCAGGTTTTTCACTACCTTTCCGGTACTTATTAACCTTCCGCCGATTTCAAATCTTGCCGGTTTAATGACATCTTTTACCTTTTTGGAAACTTTTTTGAACTCTTCACTCTTCATATCTCCTTGAACTCTTACAATAGACATCGAGAACACATTTTCTCTAACGAAAGAAAGAAAATATTCCAAGCTACGTTTTTTAAAAATGTAAGTCTGAGGTTATCATACAATGCAATGCAAATACTTTAAAAACGTCACAACTAATACTATTCTAATAACATTTCCTGCTATTTTAACAAACAAACTTTTCACATTTTAATATATCGATCAGTTCATTTGTTCTGTGCAATTATAATATATATTACAGCATGTCTTGACTATGAATTTACAATTGTTTTCCATAATTTTGTCAAATACAATTGCAAAAAGATCAAAAACACTTGTATAAGACGATAAAATTCAATCCTGATCTTTTTACTCTTTGTCAAACAATTGATAAGAAATAGTAAATCTGACTGCAGTGTAGTTGTTTATTTTACCAGAGCCCAGCTTAGTTATTCAGCAACTGTTAACTTCCACGAAGACTTACCCAGGGGTAAACAGGAATGGGAGTAGTGAAGAATAATTTCAATCTTCCACTAGAAAAGTGCACCAAATTGAATGGAGTTGGTTGAAGAATAATTGTCAGTATATCATTGGTTTTCTAGACAACATTCAATCCCCTACATTGGAAGAACGTTGTGAAAATTTTCCAGTGCACCGTGAAAGTACGAAAGGTATCTGATATTTTCCATGGAGACAAAGATGACCTCCAGTGGTGTTCTATCGCATACCTATAGAATTTATATTATTATTGTTTGCACGCACTGCTTGCAGTACGCTGCCAGTTGCTAACAAACACACCTGAACGCAAAAGGACGCAATGGTAGCTCCATAGCAACGCTTTGATAGCTGTGAGGACATAATGAGGATGTCGTAACATCTACGACATGAAAAATACCTTATATAAATTTTTTACATCTAATTGTCGTAAAAGCAAAGTGTAGTTTAAAGACGGTTCGCTAGAAATTAAAACCAATAAAATTTTGTTCGGCTTCGCCTCAGACAAATTGTTTTTGTCATAAAGAATCTTCAAAAAGACAATTTTGAAGTATAACTCGTTATGCATCTCTTACTTTACAATGGTAACCGTGTTTAATATTTTACTTGCAATGGACAAAGTTTGAATAAAACTTTTCATAAGCTATTTCGAGTTATTGAATGACAGTCTTCAGTTTTAGTCACTTTTATTATGTTTAGCTAGAAACTATGAATTCAATTTTATAGAAAGGCTAAAAAGGTATAATTTATAAATTATTTTACTATTAAGTTATAACATTTTATACTCACTTCTTTTAAAAGGGAAATATTCGTATGAGATGAAAATTCTAAAAATGAAAAGATGTGACTTGCATACTATCTCGATGCCCTTCATGTGTGAAAGTGTTTGTGAATTTGAATGCTTTTGTGGTGAATTTATTTAAGCGACGTAAAATGAAATGCGTGCTCCTAATTTTTTTCACTTTAAACACTGAAAATTTCAATGAAAGATCATATTTAAGACGGTGTGGTCCTACTGCAAAGCGACATTCATCTTACCATTTTGAAAATCCTCGTCGGATGCCTTGATCATGTCACAGTTTAATATCTCTGCAACCGAGGCATCACAGCATTTTTGCTGAGACCCTTGAACCATTCTGCACCACTTTCGTATGTTTAAAACATCAAAACTGCTACAAACGTATGGGCTGGCCATGTAACTTTGGAAAAGACAGGATTTGTGACGTATATTTGTTAAAACAAAATGTCATTTTATTCCGTTGCAAATACATGTATATTTATCGAATGCCTTAGTGAAAAAAAAGTTTATATGTTATGGCTGCAAGGAATTTTACATAAGCCAAACAGGCGATAATCTCAGAAACGGAAGAACTGTTCATACTCAGCAAATTAAAGACTCTTCAAAAAGATACCTTTAAGTTACCATTTAGATTAATGCGCAAAAAGACCCAAAATTCTATATTCATCCATTTTATAAAGTCCATACTTATCTTAGCTAGGCTTTAAAAAAACGCCTTTTTATTCATATTTTTTATTCGAAATCAAACACTATAAAATGACGTTCCTATTTTTTTTTTAATTTGTGTACGCATATATGTTTAAGATAAGGAATTTCTATCCAAAAATATTCAAACAGGACTGTAACTTGTCCATTACTTAAATTTTCATATATTCATAAGAATAAAATTGATTAAAAAGTCCTTTGTATTGCTTTGATGTAATTAAAGAAGATGATGAAAACAATACTGGTTATATTTTGACAAATCAAAATTTGTTGGCTTCTTGAAAAGATAAGCAAACATACGTTTTTATGGTTTAAATACATGTAAAATGATGGCATGGCTTCAGTTACTTTACCTGAGGAGCACCATCAATAAGTTCTCCACCATTCTCCACCAGCATGTCCCTATTTTGTTTAAGGTTTGTTCTGAATTCTTTAAGACATACGTCAGAAAATCTAACAATCATAATGGCCTGGTGGTCGAAAGTTCCAACAATATTTTCTTGACCATCTTCTGCTTCGCTTTTATTTGTACCTTCCAGCTGTTCCGGACTTCCGGTGTTTTCATCAGGCATCTGTATGCAGACAAAAATAAATCAATAAGAATTATAATGATCATTAAATGTCATTTTATCGCTTGAACTTCATTTTGAAAACATTGCCAGCTAAAATCAATCTACCAAGTATGAACCGAAAAATATCAGCATCTTTTAGTTACCCGACAACTTACTCAACTAATTTTCGATTTATCATTAACATCAGAAACGTCAATACCTGATCCGGGTATCCTTCCATTTTTCTCAATACATCCTCGTATGATGGCGGATGGCGGTCGAGTTCACATAAAAGTTAGAAGAATTGAACGTATTGTGAAAAGAATTATTGTATACAAGTTTGAAAGAAATCCATCAAGTAAACAGAAATAACGAGTATAAATTGTTTTAGAACCTGACCTTTAATAAGCGTAATTGAATGTCTTGTTAAAGGAGTTATTGTGTCCAAATATGAAAGAAATCCATTCATTTATTAATGAGGATAAAATATTCATCAAGATATTGAATATAACAGAATTTCATATTTATGACCATTTATGACATTTCCCTCAGTCTATGTGCCCCAAATACCATATGATGTATGAGTAACATATGAACATTGCTCAAAACTTCATTTCACTTCTCGAAATTTTGCAAGTTTTCTCTGCTTAACATTTCCTGTCGTCCTGTATGGGGTCTTGGCAAACTACTAAGTAAGTAAAGCAAGCAAATTCGTTGAATATATATCACCCCGCCGCAAGATTCTTATGAATTGACTGAAGTTTCTTTGAAATATGGACCTCAGATATTCATGAAGATAATTTATTATCCTTATGAAAGAAAACCTCCAACAAAATTGATCAATCTCAAGTAAAAATGTCCTTTGATGGGTCCTATCAATTTTGTTGAAATCCAGTAAGCCGATGTCGAAAAATAGTACAAAAATGAATATAATGGTAAACATATTGCATAACAAATGAAAGATATTATCTAATACTTACAATGTACTTTCATAACATATTCTGTCCATAGCATTATATGTGTATTGTTTTAAATATCCTTAGCATGCTTTTTAGCGATAACTGCTAAGAAATATGTAATTTATAAGTGAAGCCGTCCATTAAGTAACGACAACATAGTATAAGATATAAGAGGATATTTGTTCAGTTCAGTGGAAGATGGATTGTTATTTCACTTGTGATCATAAATATCGATATTTTCACTCGTGGCTACTGCTGCCACAAGTAAAAATGTTAATTTTTATTATCACAAGTGAAATAACAAACGATCTTTCACTGAATTGAACAAATTTTCTATTGATTTTATGCTTTTATGGATGATTATTTCGTCTTGTTATATGTTTGTTACCTGACGAAATTATCAATAATTGTGAAATAATGTGTCATAAAGGTAGAAAACTGTAAACAAAGTAGTATTTTGACTCAATACAAAATACTAAAACATAATAACTGTGCTTATTGCAAAAAGGCATGAAAAAAATAGACGATTCAAATAGCTTTTAAGATTAAAAAGTAAGAGCAATTCTGAGACATGATGGGCAGTTAAAGAATCTGAAAATCATATGCTTTATGATGTATTTATTCTTAACCAAATCCGGCATTTGTTAAAGTTGCATTATGCTCATTCTTTCTCTGTCAAGTTTGGTAGAATTAGTGATATATGTGTAATGGTTGGCTATTATAATTGTGATTATACAGAAAATATGTGTAACAATAAAAAAACTACCTAAATTATGAAAAGACTGCCCACTCTGTTACCGATAAATTATAAAAAATGATTATCGAAAATTTCGTTTGTCACATGGATGATTGATTATTTTGTCATAGTATAATATAAAGTTGAACACAATTATTGTAAAACGTCAAGTTATTTTTATTTTTACCTGATCAATGACCATTTACACTTGGGTGGGCATAATGTCACTTTAAGTACGTGTATCACTACGCGTGAGTGTGCTCTCTTGATTTTATGCAAATGTGAATCATATAAAGAATATGTGCAAAGAACCAGAAAGGACAGCAACATTACCCGGCAATATCTTACTACACAGAGCGACTTGAAGGGGAATCAAATAGGAACGGGGCAAGCAAATGCTTGGGTTTCCAAATGTGGATGAGAAGTCGTATTTTCGCTCCGCTGGGCGCAAACAGGATAATACGACAAAATGGTGAATTTGTTATATTTTCGTGTTTTCGTTTGGCGACCCTTGCAGCGAAAACACGAAAATACGACAAAGTCACCACTAATGATATGTATAGTATAATACTAATGGTATTTGCATGAAGTGAAACGGAAGTGTATTCCAAACCAAATACAGACATGTACATCAAATATTTGTACATGTATGAGATAAATAAAAGCTATCTGATTTACAGAAAATCGCTTTCATTAACGCTCTTGTAAAACAAAACAAAACAAAATCAGATTTGAACAACATTGGTTCACTGTTTCTAACAACATGTGCCATTATGTTATACAAGAAGTAATATATATATATATATATATATATATATATATATATATATATATATATATATATATATATATATATATATATATATATATATATATATATATATATATATATATAGAAGAAGAACAACAACAAATACTGCAAATGCTTTATTGCATTAAAACAACTAATTCAACAGCGATAATTAAACTGTATCAGCATAAAAGCATGGTTTATATAAATATATACATTGTATATATATGTATATATATCTTTTGCTTACCGATAAATTGGTTTTGTTTCGCACATTTCTGTTGTTTTTATATTTGTTAGAATAATGCTATCAAATCAACGTATAATTTGGAAAACTGGAAGTTCTAACTGATTAAAGTGACATTATGCCCATCCAGGGGTATATAGTGAGTGAAGGGGTGAAAGTCAAAATAAGTTTTCATTTTGCCATAATTTCTTTTAATTTAATAACTAAGTTCGCATAAACAATAAATTACTCACAGATCCAAACGAAATTTCTGTAAATATCAATTAGGATTTCCCTATAACGCTTAGTTTATAAAAAGAGTGGGGCAGTCTTTTTAAATTTTAGACAGATTATAATTTTTTAGCTGAAACATTTTCCAATATCAACTGTTGGTCAAACACAATTTTGGCAGTCAATCTTTTCAAATATAAAGTCAATTCAGCTCAACTTGACCATAAAAATATGAGCATAATGTCACTTTAAAGTAGAACAATAGAAAAAGAATATGTAGTGAATATGAATCATTTGGTGCAATATGTTGTTAAGGTCTGTTACAGTTTTCATTTCTAAACTACACACATTCATTTTACAATTTCAATTCTAGTATTATATAATAAAAAAATGCAAAGGATGTTTTTACTATTTTTTAATCATGTACTATATATGTTATAACAAGATATTCACACTCCTAATTTGTACACCCTTACGTAGGTAATATGTTTTCATTGAATTGCCCTGTGTTTATCCTATTAATTTACCAATTAAAACGAGAATTAATATCTTGAATCACCTGTCTCGAGCTGCATGTAACACGTGTTCTCAGTTTGGAATAACACCAGAATTTCAGTCATATAAAATTTCCTCAGAGAATCAATTATGTCTTTGAATTTTCCTGAAAACAATGAAAGCAAACAAAATATATCATCGCGTGCATGATGATCTATGTATACAGTTGCTGTTAAACATACAATGCTCGGTGTGGCAGAAATCGTTGTTATCATTTAAACGTTTCGATTTAGCTTAATATTTAGTGTTAATATAACGCGATCATCACATGCACGTGCAAATACCATCTAATTAAAGCTCATATAGATTACGTGTCAACCTCTATTAATTTTCACATTGACTGTTTTATCTCAAAATCCTTATAAATCTGTGATATCTTATCTACAAGGCAACTTATTATTTAAATGTTATTTCCTTTCAAATTGTATTTGGTATTGTATCATCGCTGAGTTGCACTTATGCAAACTACTTCTCTTGTATAAGACTATACAATTTTGAATAAAATATATAAATGAGATATGTTTGTTTGTGTGTGTAAGATGAATTTTTATTTCATCGAGTGAGCTTATAAAAATAGTATTCTCATAAGTGGCGCAGCCAGGAGTGAGAGTACTGTTGTTCATTTTATTCTATGCTTAAATACAAGTTAAAGTGAAATTTCCTCAAATTAACTTGAATATTAAAATCCCCACTGGAAGCCTCAATTTCAGACGGATTTCTCATAAATACATGAAGTCTTAAGCTGAAAAATAAGTTCAAAAATTAGCATTAAATGGCGATGATGTGATTTATTTTAAACAAACAATATGAATGATCGCTTGTTTTAATCGCTTGGATTTTTTTGAAAGGCATGGTTGTTAACTTATCCTTCGGGCTGGTGACTGCCATTGCCTTTGCACATTGATCGTAGGATACTTAAATACGGCCAAATGTCATCAAGAGTAGAGGAAGTGTAATTATTAGACTGTTATAAACAAATTCAAAACTAGAGAGGAGTCAGTAGACATGTAATTGAATTGATTTAAGTGAGTTTTATCTTTTTGATAATGTGTGAAATTTAAGTTATTTATCAATTTCAGCTTTGCTTCTCTGAACAGTCCTGAATATGTTGCGATTGTAAGCATAAATAAAAGTGAGGTACCACATGGGGGGAATTCTTTAAAAAGTAGCCTTTCCATTGGATATTGTGAAATTATATTTTGATCATATTCACTATAAAATTATCAAATATAACTTTCACGGATAAATCAGTACTCAAAAGCATAAAATAAATATGAAATATTTTTTAATATTTAGCTCCTGAAAATTGGCAACAAAGTAGATCAAATTGTGGTGGAACTGATTTAATTTGAATGTGTTGTTTGAAACTACAGGGAGCTAGGATTGACATAGAAACAGACTTGTCATCAACAGTCTTTTTATATTCCAAAATGTCAATCATGTCATGTTCTACACGAAGTGCTGTGCAATAACGTCAATAACACCAAATAAAAAGAAAATTAGTATTTAATCATAAAGTACTATTCGGTCGGTCAAATCGCGCTAGGGTTCCCCTCACGACATTTTGTACTACATTGTAAATCACTATTGAATAATTATTCTAATATAATGCCGTGATGGTTTGAGTAATTTAGAAAAGCGTGAAAGTTTCAGGCCATAACGTTCTTCTGATTTTACTATAATAAATCAAAACTTCATACCTAGGAGTGCGGCTCTGTACTCGCTGTTTTGTTGTACAGAATCCCACTGCAATATTGAGACAAAACTGCTTCCCGATATTGTTTTCTCAGTCAGGTTTTTCACTACCTTTCCGGTACTTATCAACCTTCCGCCGATTTCAAATCTTGCCGGTTTAATGACATCTTTTACCTTTTTGGAAACTTTTTTGAACTCTTCACTCTTCATATCTCCTTGAACTCTTACAATAGACATCGAGAACACATTATTCTCTAACGAAAGAAAGAAAATATTCCAAGCTACGTTTTTTAAAATGTAAGTCTGAGGTTATCATACAATGCAATGCAAATACTTTTAAAACGTCACAACTAATACTATTCTAATAACATTTCCTGCTATTTTAACAAACAAACTTTTCACATTTTAATATATCGATCAGTTCATTTGTTCTGTGCAATTATAATATATATTACAGCATAACATGTCTTGACTATGAATTTACAATTGTTTTCCATAATTTTGTCAAATACAATTGCAAAAAGATCAAAAACACTTGTATAAGACGATAAAATTCAATCCTGATCTTTTTACTTTTTGTCAAACAATTGATAAGAAATAGTAAATCTGACTGCAGTGTAGTTGTTTATTTGACTAGAGCCCAGCTTACAATATATAGTTATTCAGCAAGTGTTAACTTCCACGAAGACTTGTCCAGGGGTAAACAGGAATGGGAGTAGTGAAGAATAATTTCAAAGTCTTCCACTAGAAAAGTGCACCAAATTAAATGGAGTTGGTTGAAGAATAATTGTCAGTATACCATTGGTTTTTCTAGACAACATTCAATCCACTACATTGGAAGAACGTTGTGAAAATTTTCCAGTGCACCGTGAAAGTACGAAAGGTATGTGATATTTTCCATGGAGACAAAGATGACCTGCAGTGGTGTTCTATCGCATACCTATAGAGTTTATATTATTATTGTTTGCACGCACTGCTTGCAGTACGCTGCCAGTTGCTAACAAACACACCTGAACGCAAAAGGACGCAATGGTAGCTCCATAGCAACGCTTTGATAGCTGTGAGGACATAATGAGGATGTCGTAACATCTACGACATGAAAAATACCTTATATAAATTTTTTACATCTAATTGTCGTAAAAGCAAAGTGTAGTTTAAAGACGGTTCGCTAGAAAATAAAACCAATAAAATTTTGTTCGGCTTCGCCTCAGACAAATTGTTTTTGTCATAAAGAATCTTCAAAAAGACAATTTTGAAGTATAACTCGTTATGTATCTCTTACTTAACAATGGTAACCGTGTTTAATATTTTACTTGCAATGGACAAAGTTTGAATAAAACTTTTCATAAGATATTTCGAGTTATTGAATGACAGTCTATGTCCAGTTTTAGTCACTTTTATTTTGTTTAACTAGAAGTTATGAATTCAACTTTATAGAAAGGCTAAGAAGGTATAATTCATAAATTATTTTATTAGTAAGTTATTACATTTTATACTCACTTCTTTTAAAAGGGAAATTATTCGTGTAAGTTGAAAATTCTAAAAATGAAATGATGCGACTTACATTCTATCTTGATGCCCTTCATATGTGAAAGTGTTTGTGAATTTTGCATGCTTTTTGTGGTGAATTCATTTAGGTGATGCGAAATATAACATGTGCTTCTAATTGTTTGCTTTTTAACTCTGAAAATTTCAATGAAAGATCATATTTTAGACGGTGTAGGCCTACTGTAAAGCGACATTTATCTTACCATTCTGAAAATCCTCGTCGGATGCCTTTATCATGTCACAGTCTAATATCTCTACACCCGACTCATCACAGCAGTTTTTGAAACCCTTTAAACGTTAGAATGCATGTTAAAATATGTTCGAAACAACTTCAACGCGTACTATCATCATTAATTTTCGAAAATTACCATGATAGATTGACGGTTTTAGGAAGTTATAAATGTGGAGTGAACAGAACGCCATTAATACTATCTCCTCTCATGCCCACCACTGTAAAATTACACGTGAAGAAAATGATTTATGAAAATGTTCAAAAATCGTTTTTTCCATGATTAATTTTTTTTTATTTTTCTTATATCCAAGTCACGGCGTAAAAGATAAAGTACATATTAAAATCAGGGTTTGTGCGCGTGAGATAAACATACAAAAAGTGTATAATGTGTTTTATAAAAATAAAAGACAAAAAAAAAAACATTTTGAATAAATTTTAATGACGACGTTGGAATTTGTCACTACTTATTGCAAATTGACACACAGGCGGTCAGTGAATGGCTAGGTCCGAATATAATTTGGAGCGTCTTTTTTGCACCATAAGAGGAACATAGCCTTGATCCAAGAAATATGTCCGTGAGGTTTTCGCGTGGCATGGTCGTGTTTTTTTGTTTTTGTTTTGTTTTTGACGGCGATTTGTTCTCTCTGTATATAAATTTTTGAAAAAAAGCACAATTTTCTCGAGCCATCCCTTAAAATACCGTTTGACTCATTAAGTATCGGATTCGATTTTGTATCAATTTGGAGCGTCTACTTTGCACCAGACGACGACCAAAGCCAAGATCTAAGAAGTATGTCCGTCAGGTCTCCACGTATCATGGTCGTTTTAACTAGCGATTTGTTCTTTCTGTACTAAAAAGCACCATTCGTCTGATTGCGTTGCGTTGCGTTGCGTATTCTATTTTGTATCATTTTGGGCATCTGCTTTGCACCATAAGCGGACCAAAGCCCCGATCCAAGAAATTTGTAAGAGAGGTTTCCGCGTGGCATGGTCGCATTTTTGTACTGGCGATTTGTTCTTTCTGTATATGATTTTTGGTGAAAAGCACCATTTTCTCGAGCCAACCATTTAAACACCATTTGTCTGATTCCGTTGCACATTTGATTTTGTATCTGTTTTGAGGGTCTCCCGGTCTTCCTTGCATTATAAGAGGACCAAAGCCCTCACCAAAGTAATCTTTTCGGGAGATTTCCACGTGGCGTGTACGTTTTATGGACAGACGATTTGTTCTTTCCGTATATAAATTGTATAAATTTTCGGAAAAAAGCACCATTTTCCCGAGCCAACCGGTCCGTTCAATCACCATTTGTCTGATTCCGTTGCGGATTCAATTTTGTGTCAATTTGGAGGATTTTCTCTTGAAAATGAAAGAGCCAAAGCCCTTATCTAAGTTATCTAAAGTTATTCTACTCAGGTGCCCGTTCGTGCCTGAAATAATGACCGGAAGGGCACCTGAGGTCTTCCTCCACCAGTAAAGCTGTGTCGGTGTTATGTTGTTGTTGTTGTTTTGGGTTTGTGTTGGGTTTTACGTCACATCGACACAGTATAGGTCATATCGCGACGTTCCAGCTTTACTGGTGGAGGAAGACCTCAGGTGCCCTTCCGTGCATTATTTCAGGCACGAACGGGCACCTGAGTAGAACCACCGACGTTCCGTAAGCTAGCTGGATAGCTTCCTCACATGTAAGAATCCAAAGTCCCTGTCAGGATTCGAACCAACAGCGGTGAGGGGCAAGTGGTTTGAAGTCAACGACCTTAACCACTCGGCCACGGACGCCCCATCGGTGTTATGTAAAGTCCAATCAAATAAAAAGACCAGCATGATACCCTAACATTCTAGCAGCAAAAATTCTATCAAATCAACGTATCGTTTAGGAAACTGAAAGTTCCAACTGATTACAAACAATAGAAAATATGTAGTGAATATGAAGCATTTTGCGCATTGTGTTTTTGAGGCCTGTACAGTACAGTTTATATTTCTATAAAGAATAAAAACACACCTTCATTCCACAATTTTAATTTTAATATTGTATAATAAAACGAATACATAGGACGTGTGTCTACAATTTTATTATAATCATTTACGTACTTTATAAGTTATAACAAGATATTCACACTCCTAATTTGTACGTCCTTACATAGGTAATATGTTTTCATTTAATTGCCCTGTGTTTATCCTATTAATGTACCAATTAAACGAGAATTAGTAGCTGACATCACCTGTCTCGTGCTGCATGTAACACGTGTTCTCAGTTTGGAATAGCACCAGAATTTCAGTCGAATAAAATTTCCTAAGAGAATCAATTATGTCTTTGTATTTTTCTGAAAACAATGAAAGCAAACAAAATATATCATCGCGTGCATGATGGCATAATGTATACGGTTGATGTTAAACATACAATGCTCGGTGTGTCAGAAATTGTTGTCATTTGTTATCATTTAAACTTTTCGATTTAGCTTGTTAATATAACACGATCATCACATGTACGTGCAAATACCATCCTATTAAAGCTCATACAGACCAGGAAATCAAGCATTGCGTGTCAACCTCTATAAATTTTCGCATTGACTGTTTTATCTCATAGTCCTTTTAAATCTGTGATATCTTTGCCATACTTATCTACAAAGCAACTTATTATTAAGATGTTATTTCCTTACAAATTGAATTTGGTATTGTATCATCGCTGAGTTGTACTTATGCAAAGTACTTCTCTTGTCTGAGACTATACAATTATGAATAAAAGATATAGAGGATATTTGTTTGTTTGTGTGTGTGAGATTTCATCGAGTGAGCTTTAAAAAAAATAGTATTATCACAAGTCGCGTAGCCAAGAGTGAGAATACTGTTTTTAAAGTCCACATGATAAAATAAAAATTACATCTTACACAACAAACAGACAAATGTTCATTTTATTCTATGCTTAAATACAAGTTTGATTAAATAAAATTTCCTCAAATTAACTTGAATTTTAAAATCCCCTCTGGAAGCCTCAATTTCAGACGGATTTCTCATAAATACAGAACGTCTTAAGGTGAAAAATAAGTTCAAAAATTAGCATTAAATGGCGATGATATGATTTATTTTAAACAAAAAATATGAATGATCGCTTGTTTTAACCATTAAAACAAACAGTTCTAGAATATGAAAAAGTTACACCATGCAGAGATATCTCAATCGACCGCCATTTTTAAAAGCGAGAAAAGAACAAAATATGTTTGATTCGAAGGGATTTCATTTGGATTTGATAACTTTACATCTGTCAATCGTGGATTGTTACTGCCAAAAATTATTTTTTGACAGATGTGTATACATGTACATTCAAGAAGCGACTAGGAATTTGGAAATCATGGATTTTTTTAAAAGGCTGTCTCACGAACGCAGGGGTGTTTACTTATCCTTAAGGCTGGTGACTGCCATTGCCTTTACACATTGCATTACAGTTACTGCTCGTAGGATACTTAAATATGGCCAAATGTCATCAAGAGTAGTTTTGCATGTTGAAGGAAGTGTAATTATCAGACTGTTATGAACGAAATCAAAAAGTAGAGAGGAGTTAGTAGATACGAATTTGGTGATCTGTAATTGAATTAAATGACGTTAGTTTTATCTTTTAGATATTGTGTGAAATTTAAGTTATTTATCCATTCCAGCTTTGCTTCTCTGAACAGTCCTGGATATGTTGGAATTGTAAGCATAAATAAAAGTGAGGTATACCACATGGGGAAAATCTTTAAAAAGTCGTCTCTTCATTGGAAAGTGTAAAATTATATTTTGATAATGTTCACTGTGAAATTATCAAATATAAGGTTCACGGATAAATCAGTAATCCACTCAAAAGCATAAAATAAATAACACCAAACAAAAAGACAAACTGCATTTAATCATAAAGAATAATTCGGTCGGTCACATCGCGCTAGGGTTCCCCTCACGACATTTTGTACTATATTGTAAATCACTATTGAATAATTATTCTAATTTATAATAGCAATAATAAATTTCACAGTGAAAATTATCAAAATATAATTTCACACTTTTCAATGACGAAACTACCTTTTTAAGATTTTCCCCATGTGGTACCTCAATTTTATTTTGGCTGACAATTCTGACAATGTCAGGCTGTTTAAAGAAAAAGCAAAGCTGAAATTGAAAAATAACTTAAATGTCAAAAGTAATAAAAAGAAGAAAACTTCTATTCATTCAAATTCCAATCACCAAATTTCGTCTCTAAATTTTTTTGTTTCATTTTTACAGTCTGAAAAATACATTCCTTCCACATGCAAAACCGCTCTTGATGACATTTGGGCATATTAAAGTATCCTACGAGCAATAACTGCCGTATGCTTTATGAAAAATTGAAAAGCAATGACAGCTATCAGCTCGAAGAAAAGTAAACTACCCAGCGTTCCTGAGCCTCCAAGTTTTCCATTTTCCTAGCTGGTTTTTTTTAATGTTTTCACATCTGTCAACACTTATTTTTGTCTGTTACAATCCTCAAGTAAGTTTTCTTTCTTTTAAAAAGGTGTATGACTAACAAATCCAAATGATTTCCCTCTGAATCAAACACAATCCCGTGAAATACACAACTTTAAAAAATGGCGGCCGCTTACATTCAACAAAGCCAGGTCTAATATAAATTCGCAGTAAGTAACAGAAATATGGATGTTTGGTTGGACTTTTTCTCCTACAAGAATTGTTTGTTTTTATTATTAAAACAAGCGATCATTTATATTTTGTTTAATAAAATGAATAATATCACCGTCATTTAACGTTGATTGTCGGACTTATTTGTCAGCTCAAGCCTTTTTGTTTTTAATGAGAAATTCCGACTAAATTGGACTCTCAATGGGGAAAACAGACTTTATTATTAACGTTAATATTATGGAAATTTCGTTTTATCTTGCTTTTAAACATAAAATAAAAAGAAAATTTGTTTGTTTGTTGTGTAAGATGTAATTTTATTTCATCTCGAGAACTTTAAAAACAGTATTCTCACTCGTGGCTACGTCACTCGTGAGAATATTGTTCTTAAAGCCCACTGGATGAAATAAAATTTCATCTTACACACAAACAAACAAACAAATATCTTCTATATAATTCCGTGATGGTTTGAGTAATTTAGAAAAACGTGAAAGTTTCAGGTCATAACGTTCTTCTGATTTTACTATAATAAATCAAAACTTCATACCTAAAAGTGCGGCTCTGTACTCGCTGTTTTGTTGTACAGAATCCCACTGCAATATTGAGACAAAACTGCTTCCCGATATTGTTTTCTCAGTCAGGTTTTTCACTACCTTTCCGGTACTTATCAACCTTCCGCCGATTTCAAATCTTGCCGGTTTAATGACATCTTTTACTTTTTTTGCAACATTTTTGAACTCTTCACTCTTAAAATCTCCTTGAACTTTTACAATAGACATTGAGAACACATTTTTCTCTGACAAAAGAAAGAAAATAAGCTATGTTTTTTGTACATTTTTTTCTTAGGCTGGGGTTATCATACCATGTAATGCAAATACTTTTATGTCACAAGAAATATAGCTTTTAATAAGTAAACATGTCCTACTATCAGTCTATTCTGACCAGAAATCTTTATACATTGTATTAACAGGCCATATTTACACATTTTAAATATATAATCAGTTCATAAGTTCTGAGCAATTATCATGTATATTACAGCATATATATTTAGATGTTGTACCGCGAGGCAACATTTCATCTTACCATTTTGAAAATCCTCGTCGGATGCCTTTATCATGTCACAGTCTAAAATATCTACACCCGATGCATCGCAGCATTTCTTGAAACCCTTGAACCATTCTGCACCACTATCGTATGTTTTAAACATTAAAACTGCTATAGACGTATGGGCTGGCCATGTGCCTTTGGTGACTATGACCTGAAAAAGACGTATTTTTGTTAAAACAAAATGTCATTTTATTCCGTTGAAAATATGTGTTTTGAATGCCTTGGTGAAAATGTTTTATATGTTACGGCCGCAAGGAATTTTCCATAGGCCAAACAGGCGATAAACATATGAACTGTTCATACTAAGGAAATTAAAGACTCGTCAACAAGGCAATTACATTTAAGAGAAAATTTAGATAAACGCACGAAATGAGACCCAAAATTTTATATTTATACATTACATAATTTTCAACGTAATTACAGCTGGGATATCTAAAGAACGCTATCTTATATTTTTGATTCGAAACTTAACACTATAATATAACGTTAATGTTTTTTTTAGATTTTGTGTACAGATAAAGAATTTCTATCACGTGACTGGAACTTGTTCATTACTTTAATTATCACATATTCATAAGAATAACATTGACCAAAAAGTCCTTTGTATTGTTTGCATGAAGTTAAAAGAAGATGATGAAAACATTGCTGGTTATATGTTGACAAATCAAAATTTGTTGGCTTCTTGTAAAAATAAGCAAACATATGTTTTAATGTTTTAAAGCTGCACGCCTCCAGATGAGCCAAAATATTTCAAGAAAATGAAAATTGAGAAAAATGTACTAATATTTCAAGAAAGGTAAAAACAATCAAGATCAATGTTAAAGTTTACATATTATTTGCGTTTAAGACTGATTTTGCAGTATTCTATCACCACATTTCTACTGCGTTACTAACGCAGAAAAGGGCTTTTTTGCACATTTTGACCTCTTTTTGGTTATTTGCATGGATTGTAAGTGCCAATTTCAATATGTAAATAACTTCCTTTGATCTCCTCACAAGATTTTACTGTCAAATACATTATCAAAATTTTCATGAAATTTAACATGAATCTGGAGACGTGCTGCTTTAAATACAAATGTACATGCAAGTAAAATGATGAGCTTGCTTCAGTTCTTTTACCTGAGGAGCAAGAGCAATAAGTTCTCCACCATTCTCAACCAGCATGTCCCTATTTTGTTTAAGGTTTGTTCTGAATTCTTTAAGACATACGTCAGAAAATCTAATAATCATAATAGCCTGATGGTCGAAATTTCCAGGAATATTTTCCTGACTATCTTCTGCTTCGCTTTCATTTGTACCTGCAAGTTGTTCCTGACTTCCGGTGTTTTCATCAGGCATCTGTATAAAGAAAAACAAATCTATAGGAATTGATCATATGATGCCATTTTATCACTTTAAATATATTTTAAAAACATTGCCAGCTAAAATAAATCTATAAACTATGAACTGAAAAATATCAGCATCTTATGGTTACTGACAATTTACTCAATTAATTTTCGATTTATCATTAACATAAGAAACGTTCTAGTATCAAAGGAGTTTATACCTGCTCCGGGTACCCTTCCATTTCTCTCAATACATCCTCGTATGATGGCGGATGCAATCCGCAAGGGGGCGCTGATGGTTGTAGACGTGGAACATTCTCAACTGCTGGGCTCACAGACTTGTTTTGAAGTTTATTCTCACCAGCTGTGTTTCCTTTCACTGGATTGGACGGCTTTGTGACTGCTTTATTACCAA
This sequence comes from Ruditapes philippinarum, assembly GCF_026571515.1. NCBI lineage: Eukaryota > Metazoa > Mollusca > Bivalvia > Venerida > Veneridae > Ruditapes > Ruditapes philippinarum. The sequence continues at coordinate 16,698 of NW_026855729.1, read as the reverse complement.
CGGTTTTCTTTACGACTGGTCGTTTGAAATCGGGAACATATGTACAAAATGGAACGTAAGCAAACCTTGGGAAACTGAAATCTTTTGACCATACTGTGGGACCATCTTCATATCCATCAACACACTGGCTATAAGTGATAGCAGACCTCGCATCTATCACTATGGTAACAAGAAAAGATGACCATTATCGAATGTAATACTTACAATACATTTGTTTCTCCGTTTTTCTTATTTTGATCAGATATACGTCAAATTACCAAGAATAAGGCTTATATAATACTTGTTGTTGAAACAATCATTTTTGCAAATTACACTATTGAATAACGTACAATATATACTAAAGATGAAAGTTAAATTGCAAAACCGTATAATTTTTTACTATTTATTACAATATGTCCTATTTTCTTGTTAATTCAACAGACGCATTGACATAAATATGTAATATCTTCAAGAATATCAGTATTAAGTTTACAAAACAGTTTTCTAAACATGAAGGTAAATTGGCTTCCACCAATATAATTTTACAACGTCATGCGTTACTGTACATATGTGATTGATTTAAATTGTTCCTTTGGATTTTCTCTAGAATTTGCATCATATGTGATAATTTGAAGCGTTCTTTTAAATTTTCTCTAGTATTTGCTTCACATGTGATAATTTGAAGCGTTCTTTTGGATTTTCTCTAGTATTTGCTTCACATGTGATAATTTGAAGCGATCTTTTGGATTTTCTCTAGTATTTGCTTCATATGTGATAATTTGAAGCGTTCTTTTGGATTTTCTCTAGTATTTGCTTCATATGTGATAATTTGAAGCGTTCTTTTGGATTTTCTCTAGTATTTGCTTCATATGTGCTAATTTGAAGCGTTCTTTTGGATTTTCTCTAGTATTTGCTTCATGTGTAATAATCTAAATTGTTCTTTTGGATTCATAATACATTGTACATGTATACATCTTAAATAACTAATACCTTGTATATTGCTTGCCCCAGAAGCATTCTCCTCCGGTACAGCTTTGTGACCTTGTGGAATGGTTCCTATGGTAATTGGAAGAATGACCATTGAGTCTCCGCCGTTTAACTTCGGGATATCTATGATAACCTGAATTATAAATATATCTTTAGTTGCAAAGATAATTACAGTAGAAACCCTAGTTAAGATCACACCGCCATTAATAGTATTTTTAAACAACGAAATTTTTGTTCTTTATTTCAATGGTAACATGATCTTCAAAAGAAACCAACCCGCTTATCCACCTGTTTTGTTTTTGTTTTTGTATTTTTTTTTACACTGTTCTCAAATTGTCTAATAAAAAATAGCTTTTCTGATGTACAACATGTCACGGAGCCATAAGGGATTTGAATAAACGTCTAACTGAAATGATAATGCCATGTTTGAATATCATATTCTTTTTATCATTATCTTATTTTATCTACATAATAAATAACGTGCCAATGAGCCAGTCTATAGTCGATCGTTCTAAAACTTAACCGTTAAAAGAGGTTACGACTGAGGCAGTGTCACTAACTTCAATTGCTCCGCCTCTGTTGAAGTTCGGCTCCGCCTTAAATTGTCGCAAAAAGTTAAAATGATGCTCCGTATGCTAGCATTTAGTCTTCGTTGTCGGGGCAGAAGGAAACCATGACAACTTTGATCAATATCACTTGTCGAATCATTAAATTAAAAGTCAAAAAGCCTAAACCACGCCCATTATCAGAGAGGCGGTTCTTTCCACAACCGTAAACTCGTTACGCTACGGCCAGTAAGAGGAGATCAGTGCAGAACAGTTCGTCCTAAAAATTCGAACATTATGCAATTCGTACCAATATTTAAATGGATATATTCTCGGCACATATTGTCTTGAATTCATTTGAAGTATACCAATCATTTCAATTTTACTTGTTATCCAATTTATTTTGCTTCGATCAGATGTTTCAGTCTTTGTCGCAACAGAAAAAGATTTTAGAATTTCAGACATGGCATTACTTTGTGAATTTATGCATTAGGTTCTACTTTTTCACGAAAATATGCAACTTAATTATTAAACAATGAGCACATACCAAGAACATGGAGAAAAAAATAATTTGTGCTTCGGATATTCAACTGTAATTGAGAACGATTTTCAATGCTGATTGACTGTTCACATCATTTGGCGGCGTCCTTGATGTGAAGCGTCAACATTAAACTTGTTTTATTCTTTATTTGACCCATACAGTAAGACTATTGTTGAAGTCCACACCTATTACAATCACATTTCGCATTTGTTACCTTCTTGAATGCTAACACTTGGTGAAGCTGGGTATAATTATAATATAGTATAACGTAAGGTGAGAAAATAAATGGTTTTATGTTGCTGTCTGCGTATTTTTACTTGTAAAGAATAAGACTCATATTTGTACATTATTCAACATTGACAGTTTCAGCTGACTCACAGCATTTGCATAGTTTCTATTCAAAAATGCTGGTACAAGACTCTGAAGTGAGAAAATAAGCAATCAGCAATCCAATACATAGATCCTTTCAAATATTTTGAAAGTAATACAGAAATAAACAGAGAGATCTCACCTTGACATAGTACTGGACATTGATCACATGACTAGACCTCTGACGTGTAGACGGTGGCACTGCCGGAACTGTCAGGAAAAGTTTATCATTTAACGATGTCAGTTTAACACCCTGTAACAAAGCCAGTGAAAAAATTATTCTTCTAAACTTGGTTGTTGTTGTTGTTTTGTTTGTTGTTTTTGTTGTTGTTTTTTTTGTTGTTGTTGTTGTTGTTGCTTTATTATTATTATTATTATTATTATGATTATTATTCTTATTATGATGATGATGATGATGATTATTATTATTATTATTATTATTATTATTATTATTATTATTATTATTTATGCCATTTTACGTTATTGCAACAACAACATTTGTTTAGAATTCTTTTTTTTTTTCATTATTTAGAGCAGGAAAATCCTTTAGTAACAAAATTGGACTATGACTTTATCAATACGCCATACTTTGTAATAATGTTGAACATTTTCAGCTTTATATCCGAATGGGTTACCTTTTAAGATTTCTGTTAATGCACCTTTAATCACTTTGATTTAGATCGGAAACGATTGGTTGTAAAATGTTCCAATTGGAAAACAATCATACAATAGCGGAGCAAAAATAAACGTACCGGGCTTAGTGATGTCTTTTTTATTCTACAAACCTTTTTCATTTCCCCTACAAAAGTTTTGGTCAGACATTGATATTTATATTTCTCCTCGCCGCTCGCTCTGAATTTAACCTTCTGCATTAGTTCCATCCGGACCATACCCAAGTCTTTGTCACTCTTGTTCTCTGCTATGTCTGAAATTTGGTTTTGGTATAAATTGGTTTTACGGCGAACCAACACAATTTAGGTATATGGCGCCGAATATAGTAAACCACGAGTGTTACAAACTTAGTGCAACAACAGGGATCAAAACCAAGTCACCTGTTGGAGCTAAGAGATGCATAGACTCCAGTAATCTGAACCCATTTACGATTTACGCCTTTTACGATCATGCAAGGTTAAATTCTGATGTCTCAACCCGTAAATGCAACCCCTCAACCACTAGGGGCTGAAAAATTACATACAGTGTATTATCCTATATCACAACTTTCTTATGATTGATTTTCAAGCATTTGGTTTTTGTTTTGTTTGGTTTGACGACACATCAACACAATTTAGGTCATATGGTACCGGAAAAGGAAAGATGGTCTCTTTAGTTGGAATCTCTAGAAAAATCTTTGGATTTTTAACTTTCTAGAAACTTTTGGGTCCGTTTTCAATATTTTTTGTGAGATTCATTTAATAGTTTTGTAATTTGTCGGAATTTATTTCTGCTCAAAGTTATCTATGACCTTTGTGGAAAATACTTCATTAGTGATAATGACATTCAATTCTTTATTAGGACCGGACAAGAAGTTTAAGAAATTCCTGTTTTCAGAGAAATTCCAATTTTAAAATTGTTTCGACTAGGCTGGGATTGGTTTGGCTATGTGCTGTATTTTGATGATTTATTCAAATAAATTAATTACCGACATAAAATAAGTATGAATTTTAGCTTTTATGAAAACACATAGTTGCCGAGTGTATGAAGTTTCATCGGTATCAAAGACTGACACTTATTTTGTTTCGAGAATTAAATATCAAAATATTGCAGTTTTAAAGCAGCACCCATCCAGATTGAAGCTAATTTTCATGAATATTTTGAAAATGTATTATGTAAAATATTTTGAAGTGAACAAAGAATATAATTGACACACTGCAAACGGCACTCGCAATCCACGTAAATTACCAAAAAGATGTCAAAACATGCACAAATAGCCTTTACTGCATTAGTTACGCAGTAAAAATATGGTGAAAATATATTGCAAAATCGGTCTTTCATCGCACATAACCTGAAAATTATTATTTAATATATTGAATCATTTTACTTTTCTGAAAATCTTAGAACATTTTTCACACAAGTTTGATTTTCTTGGCATATTTTAGGTCATCTGGAGGCATGCAGCTTTAGGTCAGACATACTCACATTTGATGTAGATTTTCTCTCCAGAACAATAAGCACCTCTGTCTGTTTGTGCAAACAGAGTTACGACCCCTTGATTGCCAAACCCAAGCGTCTTAGTTACTACTTTCTCTGTTTTTCTTCCTACATATTTCTGAAAAAGTATAGCGTTTATATAAACTTCGATTCGTCATGTGATTTTACACATTTCATAACAATTAGTAAGATGTCGTATTTTCAATTTGTCCATCTATTAATATTCCATGAAATATTTACTTTACTAAGTTAACTATTAAGATAAAAATGTGAAACTTGCTTTACCAGTAAATTTTTATGAGTTATAAATGTAAATATTGATATTTCTTCTAATAAAAAAAAATTATTACTATATCAATATCATGCGAATCTGTAAACAGACATGCAATTATATACATATAAAACATACAAACATGTTTTAACAATTTCACAATTCAATCAACTGCGCTCCAAATAGTCAAAGGGAGTTAAAACTTACAAGACCTGTATTCTGAGAGATGAATTTTCTCCTATACATTGGTGACTATCATATTGCATATTTCAGCACGGATTTATATTATATAAATCCGTGATTTCAAAGCAAAGCAAAACTTACGGAATATTCCGGAATGTTGACATCTATTTCATCTAGTACTGTTATAACTTTCAGGCGTCTTACATGTGACCTCAACACTGGTCTCTCTATGTCAAACGCTAGCCAATATCTACAAAAATAATGTTCATGCCATTTCAATTTAGCATAATTTATCACTATAAATATAGTTTTACATATAAATGCCCATTACAGAAACCATGGAAACAGCAAGAGCTTACACATCAGTATGTTATTTCAATTTTTAATTCAATCTTTTTTTCAATTTTTCTTTTTTTATTTCATTTTTTTTTATTTCAATTTTTCTTTTTAATATCAGGTTGTGTTGTTGTTTTTTTTCAATTATACTAATGGTATATACAGTTTGGACTGATCACGTGGTACAATGATAACATTTTCCAATACTTGTTCTTGGATTATGAAATCTAGTTTCGCCAGGACTTCCTACTAATAAATCAACACATTTTTATAACATTTTAAACTGAGGATCCATGTTTGCTATAACCTCTTGATATATGTACATTTGTATTATTATTATTATTATTATTATTATTATCATTATTATTATAATTATTATTATTATTACTATTATTATTATCATTACTATTATTTTTATTATTATTATTATTATTATTATCATTATTATCATTATTATTATTATTATTATTATTTCTTTGAACTGGAATCTAAATATACTGTAAAATCATTTTTATTCGTGGAGCACTAATGTTGATGATTTTCGTGGATAGGTCAAACAATTTTTATTTGTTAGCTGCCAGAAGTTTTGACATAACATAATTTGTATTTTACTTATTTCAAGAACATACAACTACACATTTACGAATTCATGAAGCCACGAAATTTGTCTTTTTTTAACAAAACCACGAAAATCCATGTCCACGAAATAAAGTGAATTCACAGTACACGTAATTAAATGACAATCTCTAAATTGTAAAAGATAAGCGATTATTAATAAATGAACACATAGACATTTTATTATCCATTTTGAATTGTATTAAGGTAAATTAAATAAATCTTAAAAGGCTGGTTCCTTGTATATATAGTTATATACCTGATTGCTCCATATTTACCCTCGTATGTAGAGGGAAGCATTCCAGTTGGAACCTTGAAACTAAATTTGTAAACATATTTCCCAGCGGGATATTCCACAGTTTCTCCGGCTGAAAGAGTAAAAATAAGTAATAATAATCATGAATATATTACATATAGTGTTTATTATCAATTAATTTCTATTTCAGTTTGTAATGAATGAAACAGACCGAGAATAAATAGACGCGATATTCATTAACGTAAGCATGTGTCCATGCAAAAGAAAAGAGACTTTACTAGGTACAGTAGATTCCCCTTTTAGTTACATTTTATTGTATAATACTATTTAGACAATATATGATTAATATATTAAAATATAATCACAGACACTGAAAAACTCTAAATACATGTATAACGAATCTTGATTTACAAAATATAGTTTAAATGCTGTAACATAATTAAAGCAACTGTAATATAAACTAAATAGATATATATGTATGTTTTGTTCTCCCATCCCCACTCCCTTAAAGTTTCACATCTAACGAAAATAAACCAATGAATTTCCGGCATTTGCATCATATTATCTTCCAATTTAAATCATTATTGGATGCAATCTTATCAATTAAGCTTCGTTTCTATTTTCAGCGTCCAAAACATCCATATCAATCCATGTCGTACTCCATCTAGCCTCGTTTTCATTTTGAGGGTCCAAAAAGTCTATATCAATTCCATCTTATACTCAAAGTAACTGTAAATTAACTATCATACAAAAACTGATGATTTTGAATGTTTAAATTTAATGAGTTGTCTCTTTACAAATTGGTGATGTGAAATAAAGAGGTCGATCATTATATATACATTGTTGAGTACAATACTGAGTCTATTGGACTCGTTCACAGCTGCAAACCTTAGGGCTTTTCCAACATAGGCCTCAGAGCTGTGTACTCGTCCAATAAAATTCAGTATTGTCCTTAACAATGTATGATTACCTCTAATAGTATACAGATGTTGTACAGTGTACAACAACAAAAAGAGGCTTACGTCCGTCTGTCTGTTTGTGCAGATTTGTTTATAAGATTCACTTACTTCTGTTGCTGGTAGGAAATACAATTTTTTCTTGCGTAGTGATGTCTTCAAACCCAATATTGTCGTCTGCTTTTGATTCGGTATTTGCCCAGCGAGTGAGTGTAGCCCCGCGGAAGGATACGCTGACGTTTTTCACACTGATTGGCTCTCCTATATCTACTGTCCATTCACCCTTAAGCTCATCCCCAGGTCTGTATACGGGTTTCTGGTTATATACCTTAATGAATACGGAGTTTATAGCGGGCATATTTGACTAAATAAGTCCTTTAATTACTGTTATTCCACTTACACGTGCTTAATTTGTATAACTTAAGCGTTTGAAAAAAAGACAACACTCTTATACAAAGTCTCAGTTAATATTGTATTGTTTAATTTCAATGTAAACAAATATTTATATTTACTTATTTAGCTATACTACGAGGCTTTTATTAAATAAGTTAGGGAGGAGATTAAGGCTACTATTTAAAAAGGTGATATCAAGAAGTATTTCGTAATATATATACAATGTAGTATCATATGATACAGATAAAGTTGTAGTGACTGCTGAAGATGGGGATATTTTTGTTTATTTTGTAGTTCAATCATATCTACCATATGATAATTTGCTCATTTCTGACTAAGTATTAGATGTACCACTTATTCTGTATAGGTCATATTAATGTGTTTAATACAAGTAAACTATTAAAAGCCTGTGAACTGAAATTCCCCACTGTTCCTCGAGAGGATTTTATATTCATTTATTTGACACTTTTGTTGGTTCTATCATAAGTTATGTCTGCCAAGTTTGTGATTTACAATGTCTAAAGACATCGAGAGATTACATTTGAAATTTTGCAAGTTAATTCCATGTGTTAAAACAAGCCCGAGTAATGCAGGAGTTTATGGTGAGCTATATATGTTCATATACATACATATATACATAAACATACATATACATACATATATTCCAATCATATTGAACAGGGAAATAACTCCTTGGCCCATACTACAAGTACTTCCCATTTGCACTGAAGAGTTACCTTTCTTTTCTATGCTCAGTTGAATTAAGAAACCCGGACAGAATATCCAATGCCCATAGCAATTTTGCAAAAAACGTTGTGAAATATATCATCATAGTATGTATGCAAATACTTTATATCAGTGTAAAAAAGGTCTAAAAACTAGACCTAAAAAGTAAAAACAATTTAAGAGGAAATTTGTTTTTTTCTGAGGTGCGGAATCGTCCTGGAACTTTATAATTAAAAGAATTAGTATCAATTTTCAAATAAAGAGTTCACTGATGTTTTCAAACAAAAATGGTTTTCAGACATTGCTGATGCCAACGTTTTGAATACTTTGTATAAATTTATCAAGCAAAATTTTCTTTTTACTGCTATTTCGATATAAAATAAAGTGTATGAAATAAAGACAACAATTGGCCCATCTCAGAATATCTGCGCATCCAGTCATAACTGAAACAAATTATAAGACAGTTAACTAGCTTTTAAAGTGATACAGCTGATAAAATTCATACATTAATAAATTACTCATTATATGTATATACATATTTAGATTTGAAATGTGTTTATAATTAACAAAGAAAACCAACGTAAACAACTGAATACTTGGATATATAAAGGATATTGAATTCAATAAATTTAGTATTAAACTTACACTCATTCAATATTCTATTTATCACATACCAAAATTGAAGAACGTTTGAAGTAAAAAAAGAACCATTTTTCATTGACGAGCCTGTAATATAACGTCAACATTTAGCGCGTCTTGACGCTATGTTTATATAACGAAAATGACGTCAGTCAAAATATCTGCACATCCGTGCAATACAGGTTTTACGGAGTCGTAAAAGCCGCACGGGTATGTGAGAAATCAATATTATGTATGTATATGTGTATAAATTGCGTGCGTGCGTTCGTACGCGCATGTGTGCGCGCGTGCGTGCGTGCGTAGTTGTATCCACCTGTAAATTATATTCTTATATATGTCTAGGACAATTCTAATCATTGATAATACACGTGCGATTGCAATATCTGTTGCTTATTCTGCAACAACCAAAAAGTTGATAAGCTTTTGCCACCAATGCCTGAACATACGTGCAGTCTTACCCAATTACTTATTGTTTGTCTGCATGCTTTGTAACACCGCAAAACGTCCGTACCGCAAAACGTCCGTACCGCAAAACGTACGTACCGCTAAACGTACGTACCGCTAAACGTACGTACCGCTAAACGTACGCGTGTGGACGTTTTGCGGCGCATATCGTACACATGTGGACGTTTTGCGGTGCATATCGTACTTGGTACGTTTTGCGGCGAGAGTGTGCCTTTGCGCCACATATCGTCCATTTTTTCTGTATTAAAATATATTCATTATAAACGTTACTTTTATTGGTTCTGTCACTTCCATATTGTTTCAGGTAAAGATATGAAAAAATAAACATTAAAGTGCCATATTTTTGTGATCCTATATAATTCTGACTTTTTTTTATTTTTTTAAAAAAAGAAATATGCTTTAACCGAGGATGTTTTTCGTATAGATCTTTCTATGAAATGAAACCAAGCAGCAGCAGCAGCAGAGATATAAAAACGATGATATTGAAATAAATGTAATCTTATGGACATACGGACGGCTATACGGACGGACGAACCTGAGATTGGACTAAGTGAATAACAAAAATATAAAAATTAAGCTTTGCTTTGGACAAAAGCTTTTCATATAATTGCATCAAGAAGTGGGAATGATTTTTTGTTCTTGTTGACTATGGAGGTTTGGTTCTATCGTTCATTTTTACGGGAGATGAATGAGGGCTTTTGACAGCGTAGTCATATTTGAGCAAGAGAGCTATATTGTCATGGAGATGGGGCCTTTAAGTCGCCCAGTCATAATTGAGCAAGAGAGCTTTTGTCGCGGGGCGGAGGTGGGGATGAGGGTGCTTTTAGCCGCCTAGTCATATTTGAGAGAGAGAGAGAGAGAGAGAGAGAGAGAGAGCTTTTGTCGAGGGAGGGAGATTTTAGCCGCCTTGTCATATCTGAGTGAGGGAGCTATTGTTGTGATGGGGGAGGGGCTTAAGCCGCCTAGTCATATTTGAGCAAGAGTGCAAATCGTTTTGTTTGAATGCCATAATGTAATTTTATAATTGAACAATGTAATTTTATATTTGAACAAAGCAAAAGGTCCTGATGGCTTTATATCGCCCACCTGCCTCCACATTACAAGGGTAGATAACATTGAATTTTACAAATTAAAAGCAAGTACATTTCATGTACTTGGTCAGAATCTGGGTAACTGATATCAGTACTCAATTCTACGTCTGAAATGGTCATCAATATCTAAATATCTGTAAATGACAAAGATGTTGTAATTTAAGCAAAATTCAAAAGTGACCTTGAGGTCAAGGTCATTTCAAGGTCAATATTATAGTTGAACTATTCAAGATGTCCGTCCTGTCATAAATGTATGAATGACATCTGATCATTGATAACAAAGAAATGGCTCTTTTATCACAATTCAATAATTTGACTTTAAAATATGTCTTTATTTTTATTATTCAAAGGCAAATAACTCTTGACATATTCAGTCGTTTTAGCTCATAAATAAACTTGATCGAGACTTATTGTTATACATATTCTGTATAAAAAAATTAAGAATGGAGAAGAAACGAAAGCACTAACAATGTGAAATAAAGTGCGTTTTTTGTTTGTTTGTTTTTTGTGTTAGATTTAGCCTATAATCTAACTTTGATTAGATTTTTATGGTCATAGATATTCTGTTGAAGATTGTCAAGATTGAAGAAGAAATGAAAACGTTGAAGTGGTAACAATGCGAAATATAACAGATATTGTAATTCAAGGGCAGATAACTCTGGACATATTGCTTAGGGTATGTGGATGCTAGAGTTGTTACAAGCTAAATTTGGACGGACAGACAGACAGACACATACTCAGGTGAACTAAAATTGATACACAATAACACCTGATAATAACTGGTCAAAATTAACGAAAACTATATAAACTTTAAAATATGGACGTTATGCGGCAGGACCATGCCTTTTTGCCGCAAAATGTACGTCAGAAAAATGTGGACGATATGCGCCGCAAAACGTTCATATACGTACGTTTTGCGGTACGGACGTTTTGCGGTGTTACAATGCTTTAAATTTCATTCAGATAAAAAAAAATGCGGATGGACAGTTCCAAAAATGAAAACTGGACAAATCCATTTCATGATAATTGTATCAAACCCGTTTCAGTTGGCTATCAAAAATTCAAATCATTGAAAAGTTAAAAAAAAAAACTCTCTCTTCATTATATATTTATTTTTTCAATTGATAGTTTGAAATTCTTACATATCCGAACGAATAGCTGAACATCCATTGATAATTTCTCCTTGTATATTGATGTGCACTCGTGTTTTTGGAGATTTTCATAATTTGTAATCTGCGTAATTAAGCGTGCTAAAACGCAACCCCGTCTTGTGGACGGATTTAATTCTAGTTTCTATACAAAAATGATCATTGATAAGATTATTCATTTTCAATTAAAATCGACCTTGCACTAAACGGTTTAAATGGATATTAGTACAATTATCACATTTATTTGTCTTATCTATTTTACAAATTTTGCTATGTAGGTGATATAAGTATTTTAAGATCTTAAATATGTAATCGATATGATATATAAACTTTTGTTATTCATAAAGCGTCAATACTTAACATACAACGCGAAACAATGTAACGGAAATATCCGAATAAAGCCGATTTATTACGTTTACTTGTTGACCGTCGCCAGTAACTACGACGTCGACCTCCTGGGGTTTTTAGTGGCGCGCTACATTGATAAGATTTGCTTCAAATTTCATTAATATATTTACTACAGATACGTTATTTAAACGGGATTTTTATCTGTATTTATTTAAAGAATTCATTGATTTGTCGCGGCAGTATAAATCATTTGTAATTTAATTTTCAAAGAGGTATTTAAATCGAGGACTTATTAAAAAAATGACCACCGTAGGTATCGAACCAGTGAAGATTGAGCGGGTAAACCGATGAATATACCAGCTACTCATACCAGTATCCTGCCTTCCAGAAGGTCCAGTTAGCGGCTGTGAAAGATGGACTTTTCCATCCTAGATTACCGTCGTTCCGACGAATGGACATGGATACCGCCGGCCACAAACTCCCCGACGAGCATTGTCGGACAACAACAACATGCGGTCCAGGTAACTTTCTTTTTCTCATTGTTTTATAATCAGTCCGATTTTAAGTATAATTTAGATAAATGTTATACAGTAAATAAGGAAATATAGGAAATGATTGAATTATCAGAAGTGTGTAGGCCTACAGACCTATCTATGTCTAAATCAGCCTAGAAAGTCTATAAAATATATTTCATTTCTAGTTTTTAAGAACAGAAGATTTTTTGTACGTATCTCTCTGTAAAAAATGAATATCGATAATGATTTTAATAATGAATTATAATTAAATGATTTTGTCTGATTTCTATATAACCAGGTTGAAACCCAACGCTATGCTGCCAATTATTTGCTTTTTTAACCTCAGAATTCATGTAAATTTGAATCTGTTGAAAATTAATTCATATTTAAAAGATATTTTTGTGCTGTGCCCATTTAGGAGAATTTTTTATTGTGTAAATATTTCAATAGCGTTTTCTCGTTCTTTTCATTACATATTTAATAGATTCTACTTGAAATTTTATTTCACCGCTTATACTATTCAATAAATGTGATTGCCGTTTCTAGTGTATTGACAGTTTTTGTTAAATCCGTACAATAACAATTCATATTGCATTTACAATTGTACTTTTTACAGACATTTTATACGGCATTTAAGCGTATATATTGCTAAACGCTAATCCGATAGTAGATTAACAGCGACACAATGGCCGAGTCGTAATCAATACACAAATGTATATGAATCGTAAACGCCGTAACAGAGATATGTTTGAAAAGCTCTTTACGTGGACCATTTACGATCAATGGTTCCTATATAAGTAATGTGTTAAACTTATCAAACATTTATACGTTTGTAATCATTTTACCTATTGATTTGTATACACATTGTACACCTTTAAAGTGTCCCGAGTGGTATAAACTCTAAACTTATTTACAGTGTGTTTTTACTATTGCACATGTAGTGTGCATATGTATTTATCTGAGGCTTTTTAAAATTACAATAAGCTAGTTGTATTATATATTAAAATGCGATTATCTACACACCGTATTACCGGCGTCAGTGATGGCAGATCACTGCAGTGATGGCAGATATCTGAAAATTACCGATCGATACAGGTAGGTTATAAATTTGGTTGGTTTAATTATATTACACAAATACGGCCCATTTCATTGCTATAAAACTATTGTCCATTGAATGGAGATACTGTAAGGTAATTTTGGACTCGTTTTTTCCTGTTTTCAGACTATTTTGAGCAGGTTAAAAGTGAAAGCCTTAGAAAAATCCGTGAAAATGTCTGTTTTCGGTTCAAAATATCTCAAGTTTTAAGTAAATGGCAGGATTTCCTGTTATCAATATAGACGTTCATCCATTGGGGTCACGCAAGCCAAATATCTACCCCGTGAGTCTTTTCTTGAAAGTTTTACAGACGCTCAATCTTGTCCGGTCGAAGAAAAAATGCTGCCGTTGTAGGCAGATACATATTATAAATGCTGCCGTCGATGGCAGAAATACCATGAAAGTGGCTAACATTCTGACAGAAAATCAAGTTCAATCATTTATCAATTCCTCTTTTCTTTGCGTCCTTTTAGCCAGAATTGAGACGTTAAACTATCATTTCTAATATTTTCTCAAGATAGATAAGTTATTAACCCATTACCCCATGAGCATCTTGTAAAAAATGGCTGTTTTCATTGAAAGGTCTCCCGTTACAAGTTCAAGTTGCTATAAAACTATAAAAACTGCTTCAATACTAATCAAACTTGGCACAAATGTTGACTGGACCATTGCCTTTGTAACAACATGTTCAGTCTGAAATTTCCTGTTACCATAGCAACTAGGGGACCTCTCAAAATTGCCAAAAATCACTATTTTGCGTTGATTTTTTCCATCAAAATTGATTTCAAAGTGCTGCCACTTCTCAATGGATTGAGATAGAGTCAAAGGCTTTTCAGCATTGGTTACACGTTACCTTATGATCGACCTGGGGCCATTTTTAGCCTCCCACAAGTCCAAAGTTTTCTTGGCGATGAGGGGGACTCAGCCCCCCATCAAACACCCCAAACAGAAGGGGGCACATCCCCCTTCTGGCAACCCCCTGATGTATCTTTTGGATGGGGTGGGGGCCGCGCCGAAACAGTGGTCAATTTTTTAAACAACATTTATCAAACAAATCAAGTGTTTGGGGGCCTAAATAAGGCATTTTTTCACCATTTGAGAAACCAAAAAAGTAGGGGGGGGGGGTGAAAAAGGCGTAGAAAGGCGTATATATCTGGTAATGGGTTAACAGAAAATGATGAAAAAAAACGAAATTACCCAAAAACGCGTTTTTCCATAAAACATGGCCTCACATATAATTTTGAAGAAAAATTGCTGTTTTGTAGATTTTTTAATATTTTTCATTAATGCGGTATGTGCATCGAAAAAAAGCATATTAGCAACATGCAGTTACAATACAAAAAGTTATGATTTAGTACCACAAAATTTCACTATAAATAGAGAAATGAACATGAATAACTTCATTTTTTGTATATTCATGCATGTGTGCTTGGTCTGTTGCGTCTGTCCAATACTATATGTATCTTAAGTTTAGCAGCGCACTCCCTTTTTAAGACATAACGCCAATTGCATATTACAGCAAGTAACTTCTGTAAGTGGATATTCATTTGCTAGCATATGACATTATTTTCTCGAGGTAATAATGTCATCGCTTTATGACAAATAAAGGCTGAAATTTACTTAATCGGCGCAGATTATAAATTATTAAATTGATGTAATAAAGGGGAGACTATTAACCTCGCAACTGGCATCAGTGTATCATAAAACAACGTATGTTAATGTAAAATGGAAAGATAATATTATTGACAGTTCAAATATTTTCCTATATTATCAAGTTCTTGAAAAACACGACAACGTGGATTCATTTCTTTAAATTTTCATGTTTGTAATAGCGTTGTAGTTTGCCTTTGAATTACATTTACTATGCTAAACTATTAACAACAGTTCTAACATCACGTGCTCCCATTTAACTACATGTGTATATATTTTTTCATTCATTTTAGTTGTAACCATGACAACTTATAAAGATGAACCTTTCGATGATTCATATCACAAGATGAAAATAAATCCTGTATTTATAGGAAAAAAACTAGAATTTTTTGATTTGTTATATTCTTTTTCTCTTTTTTGACCTTTCAATTCATATGAACAGATCAAGCACACATGCATGAATATAGAAAAATGAAGTTTTTCATGTTCATTTCTGCAATTTTGTCGTACTAAATCATCACTTTTTGTATTGTAACTGCATGTTGCTAAAAAGCTTTTTTCGATGCACACACCGCATTAATAACTTTTCTATCTTGAGAAAATATTAGAAATGATAGTTTAACGTCTCAATTCCGACTAAAAGGACGCAAAGAATAGAGGAATTGATAAAAGATTGACCTTGATTTTCTGTCAGAATGTTAGCCACTTTCGTGGTATTTCTGCCATCGACGGCAGCATTTATAATATGTATCTGTCTACAACGGCAGCAGTTTTTCTTCGACCGGACAAGATTGAGCGTCTGTAAAACTTTCAAGAAAAGACTCACGGGGTAGATATTTGGCTTGCGTGACCCCAATGGATGAATGTCTATATTGATAACAGGAAATCCTGCCATTTACTTAAAACTTGAGATATTTTGAACAGAAAACAGACATTTTCACGGATTTTTTCCAAGGCTTTCACTTTTAACCTGCTCAAAATAGTCTTAAAACAGGAAAAAACGAGTCCAAAATTACCTTACAGTATCTCCATTCAATGGACAATAGTTTTATAGCAATGATATGGGCCGTATTTGTGTAATATAATTAAACCAATCAAATTTATAACCTACCTGTACCGATCGGTAATTTTCAGATATCTGCCATCACTGCAGTGATCTGCCATCACTGCCGCCGGTAATACGGTGTGATCTAGCTTGGCATTTTACAAAATATATCAATCCAAAGTTATTCAGGTATCATGAAATCATGTGTGACAATGACAGATAAGCTGGAATATTTAAAATACTTAGTACATTTCTCTATGATTTTTTTGGAGCGAACTTTTAAAAAAAAACTTTTTTAAAAGCAAAACAGAAAAGTATTTAGTAGGCAGATAATCTGACAGTTCCGGATTTATTGACTTTCAGTACGTACATGTATTCCTTTTCAACCTCGAAAAT